>NW_028186340.1:235874-263641 GCF_003343005.1 Rhea americana
TAGTAAAAACTAAATGAGATTTTTTTGGGAAACAAATTTTTAAAAAATTATATAAATGTACTTCTTCACTGGGGAAAAAAAAGAAAAGCCCTGGTGGGTGAGAAGTCAGTTTTCATTGGGGGGGGGGAGGGAAGGAAAAAATATCAGCCAGTTCTATACATAATGATTGTTCACATGTGCGTAAGTCAGTAAGCTCAGCACCAACTGGTAGCACAGTGCTATCCTTGGTCAAGGCAATGAGGATGAACAAGGGCTCTGAGGAAGAAACTGCCGGTACCCTCCGGAATTGCTTGTGTGAAGGGTCCTGCCCCCTTGCACGTGCTTTGCGGGCAGACGGATCTTCACGGCAAAAGCGCCAGCCCAAAGGCTGCTGTTAGACAGCAGCTAGCAAGTGGTACCCTATAGCTTTATATTTGGATACTTTTTTCTTTTCTTGTAGGTGAATCTTCAGTGCTCTTTGAGTATTAAATCCTTAAAGAGTGATACAAAGGTTATCTTGGATTCAGTAAATACATTGTCTCTCCAAGTAGTTCCTCAGGCTGACAAAGGGTGGTCTTAGAGCAAGAAGATTCCCTCCAGGTAGTAGAGACAGAAAGCTCATGGCATCTGGGGACCACAGTGCTGCCTCAGAAGCTCACTCATCTGCCATCCTGTGGAGGGKGTAGCTATGCTCAGGGACCGCCGGGATTCATGAGCTGCTCTTGTTCCTGCTGTTTGTGGTGCCCTATCTCACTGTGGATGCTGCCCAGCCCTCTTCTTGCCCAGCCTATCTCTCTGAGGTCACCTGGCTCTGCTGTCCTTAGGATCCACCCTGCCCTCCAGCTTTCAGACCTCCAACTCAGTTGGCAGCTCTCCAACTGAGGAACCATGTGATGGGTACCAAGAGAATGAGGAGGCAGTCTGAGAACCAATCACCCAGCTCCCTAATAAGTYTGATGTTTTAGGAATGTGAGCTATTAAAAAGAAGTCCTTTACTAAACCCAAATACATTCTAGCTATTGCATTCCTTGTACCTACAAATTTTGTAATTTTGTCTTAAACGAAAGCAACAAGTAAAGGATGTGTTTTCTTCACTAACCTGCAGTATTGTGGTTCTACAATTGTCTTGACAGAACTCTAAAAAAAAAAAAAAAAGGGTCTGTAATATATAGTATTGAATTCATCCAATTAAAATTGTCCCATAAATGCCTCATTATTTTTAAGGGACAGAACTTGGATTTGGAGCAATTTTAGCATCTCTGGAGTTGTAGATTTACCTCTCCAACAGTCTGTTGGGATTGGAGAGCCAGGTAGCATTTGTAACAGCCATAGGATCATCTTTACCAGWCTCTCCCTTTAGAGTTTGACTTTAATAAATAAAATCCCTTGTGTTTACTTGAATGCATTATCTCAGATGGCCATTACTTTTCACAAATAAATTTAATAGCTGAATCTTTTATCTCCCTCTGGCCTAGCAGATTTCTGTATTAGTTATTCAGTTTGTGCCTTAACGCCTTCCTTATTCACCTTGATCCTTGACCACTAGCAGTAACCAGTCATCTTGTCCCTGAGAGCTTTAGCAATGTACAAGCAGCTCTACTTTTTCAGTCTAGGTCTCCTTTTACTTTCTAGTCCTTAAGCATCAGGAGCCATGTTCCTCTTTCCTGCTTGTGTTCTTCTGTTTCAGACTTAATAACATCTTGTAGGGTTCTTACGATTTCTTCYAAATTGGCTGGTTATCATTGTGGCTCATTCTATAGGCCTCGAATGGTCCTCAAATGCCTCCTCCTAAGGGGCTGGGGAGGGGGACACGTCACCAGCATGTTGAGGAGCTTAGATGTTACTTTCCAAGTAAGTGGAGGGAAGTTGGAAGTGTGAGAAGAAAACCAAGTTTCACTTCCATGATGGTTGTTGAATCCAGCTGCATTAGAAGACAGCCTGGTTCCTCACTGCCATAATATGATCTGGGATGAGATCTGGGGAGAGGAGGGCTGTGTGCAGACTACAGAGAGTATGTGCAAATGAGTAATGTATCACTGCATGCATGGTTTCCTTCCTTCAGGTTGTGCCAGAAGATGATCATAGACAGTAGTTTTTTTACCGTCAGTAGATACTTCAGTGAATCAAGCACTGGTCAGAATGGGAAAAAAAGGAATGACAGTTGGGAAGGGAAATAACCATTCTGGTACGTACCCAATCGCTCTGGTGTATGGATGAAAAGAAAATACTACTCTGCACAACAGATCATGGAAATATTTGCCCTTTCTCTTTCAGTTGTGGAAAGTGGTTTTACAGAAGTCAAATGCACATGTGTGAGCATGTTAACTCACAGGCATATATGCACAGCTCCTAATTCGGAACGAGAAGGTACATACTTATTATTGAAGATTCAGTGCTGTGTRTACATTATTGCAGATATGCTTCCTTCATATTTCTTTTGAAATTACATTATTCTTTCTCGCTGGYAGTGCTCTATAGTTCTGAGCACTGCTAGACAGAGAACAAAGAAATGGTCCCTTCCTCTGAAAAGTAGATATATTCTCCCATAACATTTCAAAACATCACCCCATTTTACTGCTAGTACCGAGTAATCAAAAAAAAAAAAAAAAAAAAAAAAAAAAAAAAAAAAAAAGAGAAAAAAAGAGAGAGAGAGAAAATATTTCCTTGGGCTATGATTGGGTTTTAGCACTTTTGCCAGTTTAAGCTCTTTCAACTATTACACACTATCAACTATTTCAGAAAAAGAAAATTTTACTACCTCATCCTACTAGGATGACTCTTCTGGTTTTGAGATTCATGTTTKGCCTTCAGCGTTCATCTTTGTCCTGTTTCTCCAGCTTGGGAAGTCTCTAAACTGAAAATGGCTGAAGGTGGGAGACCTTTAGGAAGAAGTGTCCCGTCCAGCTGCCTTGTACTTTTCCTGAACATGTGCTTATGGCCAGTGCTGTAAATAGGGTATGTCTAGATGTACCTTTGGTGTGATCCTTCATGAGAGTAGCCAATTCTATGTTGACACTGAATTCAGTTTGAATTTACAGGAAAACAAGCCTTATACCAAATTTTCTCTTTTCAATGGAAGACATATCTGGCAACAACTTAAAGTGGAATAAACTTGTGACTCCTTCACTTCTTACTTCCTATGAACTCTCYTACTGATAGGAAGGAGAAAAATTAAGCAGTTTATCCAAAATGCTAACTCACAGGCTGCTTACGTGGCTTGAGTTCTCAAAGTACCAGAATGCTTTGTGGACTTGGAGGCTTAAGGCAGTAAGAAAGCAAGGTGTTGTTTGTAGGAAGGAAAAATAAGAAAGGAGCTTTTGCCCAAGCAGCCCTTGGAAATACTGCTGCAGTTTCTGCGAGCCAGAGACAATTCAGCTGTGTGCAGTGTATGGGCACTAGGCACAGTGGACAGGGAGGAGGTGCAGCAGTTCTGTGGGTGTTCACATGGGAACTGCTCTACCAGATTTGTGACAAAAGCCTACTGAGCTGAGAGACAAGACACCTGACACTCAGTATACTTGATACCTCACTATGCTTTGATCTTATTTCTTCCTTTCCTTCTGGCAAGCGTCCTGGGGCAGAGAATGTCTTTTGTCCATAGGAAGTCCCTATGATTTTTGGACCGGGGGAGGAAGTGAAATAACTTGCCCATAGTCTGCTGAGTGACTGACCACCAAGAGACTGGTGGCGAAACTGGAAAAGCAGTCTTAGTGTCCTCAGTCTCAGGGCACATCTGCACAGTCAGCCGTGGAGAAGTGCTGATCTGCCATCCTTTTCCCTTCTCTCCTTGTTAGCTGAGCATGAGGTGGCTCTGACTGTGCAGTCCTGTAGCTATCAATGAGCCCAGACCAACAAGCCTGTCTGAGAGAGCAGGACGTTTTAGCAGGGGAATTAAAATGCCCGTGTGGTTTTGGAACCAGATCCGGATTATGACTTGCCAGTCAGGCAGAGCTAGACTTCAACAGTTGTGTGTGCCTACACAGGTATGCCCSTCATCCAGTGTGCTACTGAACATGTCACAGAGCCTCTTGAACCTCCGAACTTGACTAAAGYCTCTAGCACTACCGTAATGCAGATAATAAGCAAGTAATTTATTCATATGGAGAAGGATACAGTGGCTCACTCACTGTGTTTATGTGTAAATAACGTAATACACTATACTAGAGAGGCCTTTCACAGAATTTCAGTTTCTAAGATAGGCCCTGGAGTGTACAATGTCCTGGTGGCCACAGGACTGAGTCAGACTTTAATACAAGACATTTAATCAGACAGTTTTTTTACATCTTCCATTTCCGTCCCTATCTTACTTGGCATTCTTTTAATGGCTCGCAGTCATTGATGAGGATGAAATCAGTCAAGTGGTCACTTTGTGGCTGTTTCCAGCACTCTTGTGTGGCTGGACAGTAAAGACTAATCTGCAGGAGGTCTGTAGGTGTCTGCTACCTCATGAGAAATACAGTGGTGGTGCAGGCATTAAAGCAAGAAAATATTTTTCCTAGACAGCTATGGTGACATGATATTTCCTCTGACATCCGCTTGACAGCATTTGCAGGCTGATTCTTCTGAATTCATATTCAGTATTTGTTATTGCCTTTCACAAAATCATGTGTAAAGATATCCCACTTCTCCAGGACTGGGTAAGAACTTCAAAATTTGTGATTAAAAATGAGAAACCTAAACACTGCTGGAATGGCACACATTTAAGTTTTCTTCTGTTCTTTCAGTTGGCTTCAACTGGTAAAACCTTTCTTCTGCCTTCTTTGAATTAAGATGTGAACGGAATTCTCTTTTATGTTGATTGAGTTCAGTGCTGGTGACAAAGGAGGACAAAGCTCGATCTTTCCCCCTACACAAAATCTTTTSCTGTTAGAACCCAAACTCACCTGTCCATCCAAGAACACTGATTTGATCCATAGCTCATTAAATTGCTGCAAATCTTTCACTCCTTCAGGAGCCTGGCACGGGCCAAAACCAAAGTCTAAAAGTCTTATCTTTCATATAAACTCTGTTATACTTGAAAAGTTAGATTAAAAACCTTAAAATTATGATAGGACCACGCATTTGGATAATTCCTTTGAGACTGGGAAGATATTTCATCATTAATTCTGTGTCATGTGCTGGTCCTGGAAGCAGCTCTGGCTTTATTTTGAGTAGTGTTATGAGGACTCTGAATCTTTGACCTTTTTTTTTTTTTTTTCCCTTTCTTCATGTAAAGAGCCCTGAAAAATTCCCTAATGGCATAAATTAGAAGAGGCGCCAGACTTGACTCTGAGAACTCTTGTGCACTCTCTCACTCTCACTCTGTCTCTCTGTTTTTTTTCTCCACTGCACTTGTCAGATTGTGAGGAGAAGATAATCTGCACTTTACACAGGGGGAATTGGATGCAGTGGAAATCACAGCAGTGAAAAATACATCGGCAAATAACCCCGCTCAACATAGTGTTCAGATGTMAAGATTTTTTATTCTCTTCCCTCCCAGTCCTTGCAATTCTTGTTTCTGAATGATGATGAGAAAAATAACAGTACCTCTTCTATCTCAGAACCGGAATCAGCACTGTAATACATGCATATGCATAAAATTCAGCAACAGGAGCTATTGCCAATTTAAGCCATTGTTCTCCTAATTTGGAGGAAAAAAGGCTGTCTTACTGTCCTTATAGTAAAAGCCTCAAGCAGATTAGGTCAAGTCTCTACAGACAAAGTAATTCTGTGGTACTTAAAACGACAGGACCTAATCTCCATGAAAGCTGAGTCCAGGGGTAYAGGCTATTAAAGATGTCTATATGTTATAGGCAGAGGAGAAGATAAGAGGTGCAGCTCATAATGAGAAATGATAACTCTACACACTTTGTTTACAGTTTACCCCAAAGACCACAGATTAACACAAATCTCAGAGCATCTTTATTATGGCGCTGCACTGGAGAGGGGGCTGCCAACAGAGGATGGAATTGCTAAGTAGGCTGGGACCATCTGTCCTCTCAAGGAGGTGAAAACGTGCATGATTGAGTGACACCTGCTTGTCAAGTATGGCCTGCTGGGAAATTTTCTCTTGGATCACTGAGCTCAGAGTACATTACCTGCATTAAAATCAGATAAACAATCTCATCAGCTTTATGTGTTTAAGCAACTCATGGCAATATCAAAATATATATATTTATGCAAGTTCTCTAGATCTTGAAGATGAGGAGCTCACGCATAGTTTGTTTCCCATATTGGCAAGTATAGTTTCTAGTAGAAATTGAGCATTTAAAAAAAACATTTTCTGTTATTTTAAGGATTACTGGAGAAAAAACAACCGGCAGTACAAGATGTCATTTTTTCCCCTTTAACTGAAATGAGTTCTTAGTAAAACAACTGTTTTCAGAGTTTTTTTTTGAATAAAAGCCTTGTCCCTCAGAAATGGAATAATTCTGATTGCACTTTGCCTAATGTGAGGAATTTCCCCCCTTTAAATATTTAACCACTTTGGAACATATTTAAGCAATAGTTAATGAAACCGCATAAAGAAAGGAAAATATGTAATGACGCTTCTGTCTGAACTCATGCTGTTGAGAAGAAAGCTACTCCTTGCTCCTCCCATTCAAAAAGTACCACAGCATGAGTTAAGGTCAGAGTGTTAGCTTGAATTTCTAGTACAAATTCTGATTTTTTTCTCTTGTATGGTTATCAGGTTGGTCACTAGATCTAAATCTTGATGCCACTGAAAATCACAGCTGGTTTTGTCAGTAGTTTTAATGAAGGGGGTGTTTGAGTCAAGATTTGACCTTTAATCTGACTTACGTTTTATTTTTTGAAATTAAAGCTCATCTGTTTTGTGTTAAACAGGAAACAGTCTGATGATTATCATTAACAGCTCAGTATCTGATTCTAATTAATGTTTTCACTTGTTGAATTCCAGAGTTATAGGCACACAAAAATGACTATTGAAAACACATATGAAAATAACAGAAGAGGAAAGAGAGAGAACGAAAAATTGGTCTGCAGTAACTATGCATCTTGAGTAAATGGCCCTACCAGTCCTATTGCAACATAGCTTGTAGGTCTGTCACTGATTTAATAAAGAAGTAATTCTGTGTATCTGGATTATTAAAGCTTATTAAAGACAATGAAAAAATTCAGTGGATATTGAATCAGATCCTTACAGTATTAACAGAGTTGGTAAGCTTTAATTTTCCATTTCCAAGTCAATAAGTAACCTTTCTTCTGAACAGTAAAATTAAGACTATATACGTTATTTTCGTTGCTCTGAGTACTCTAACAGCCTACTAACTCTGTGTTACAAGTATAAATATGTGTGCATTTCTCTCTGTTTAATAGTATAGTTGCAATMCATGTAAGAACAACAGGATCAGTCTTTTTCCGGCACAGTCCCTGAGTCGATCACCCTTTGGTTTTATAAAAGTTGCATCTGCCTATAAGCAGTTGAAGTTTAGCTCAGAGAACTGGGCAAGATCTTTTGTTTTATCTGTTATACTGAGCTCTGTTTAGTCCAATTCAATAGAAGGTGATGTTGGGTCATCTATATTACCAGTTAGTCATGTAATCCCAGGGACTGCATATACTGCAGGTTCTATGGGGTCACATCTGAATCAGTTGCTTGATGCTACAAAGCGCTCTCTTAATTCCGCACAGGGCTAGACCGGCTGCCCGCAGAGCGCCAGGAGGATCTGCAGGCAATAGCTTTGCTCTGGGCTAGCAAGAGGCAGCCCGCACTCTGCAGAGGTTCAAAGCTCAATTTGGCAGTGCTGCTCTAATGTCTTGCACTGCAGCATTGGTGTGGAGATCAAGGCAGGAAGGGTGGCAGCCTTCYATGTATGACCTTGGATGGTGCTTTGGGGGATGTAAGTAATAACTGATGCTGATCTGGAGCTGTTAAAGGCCAAAAATCAGACAAGTTGGATGATTGCTGGTACCTCCTGGTGACTGCAGCTGGGAAAGGTGGCAGAGCCTTCTTTCTCCTGGATGCACATCTTCAACCACCTATTAATGCTGGTATAGATTTTATTGGGCCCTGCCATCACTGGGTGCCTATCTGTCATCAGAAAATTCCTTCAAACAATGGTAGTGAAATCAGATGAGCTATGTTAGTACAAAACAAGCAGAAATTGAGAAGAGCAAGATCTCTTGCTCTTAAATATCTTGCCTCTCTGGTGTGGCCTTGCTGGCAAGACATGCTGTATTTCAAAGGGATGAAATGATTACATTAACCTAAATGTTTCTTCAGTGAACTCACTCCAGCTGTTGCCATGCTTACCTGCAAATACAAAAACAAACAGATGGGCTGATATTCAGCCAGGGAGTCAGGAAAGGTCTCTTTGGGGGGGAGGAATGTTCACACAGTAACTCTCTTTTTTTTTTAATTTTGCCTTTTTTTTTTAAATTGGAATACTGAGAAACCTACTGTGAAGCATCTTCTACTGTTGAGGGGCTAATGCGAGACATCTCAGATCCTACATTGTGGCTTCTGACATCCTTGTTGGCCTGGAGATATGGGTTGATCCTGGTAAGCCGTATTCCTTTTCGGCTGTGATGATGATGAGAAAGCATTTGATATGGGTGTGCTGCCTGCTATTAAAGATGATTCTGGCTGTGTTCTGCTCAGTTCTCAAGAGCTCTAATTGTGGGCCTTGGGTAATTTTTCAAAGTAGATTGCAGGTGTGGTGATACTGCTCTCCTTTGAGAAGTATTTTGTCATTACTGAGTGTACCTTGGTTTTTCTTTTTCTTTCTTTTTTTTTTTTTTTTCTTCCCGGATGACTGACTTAAAACTATTAACTTACAATTCATTGATGAAAGAACCACTAATAATAATTAAAAAATTGAGAGATATATGCTACAGGGCTTTCTTGTGTGAAAAATACAGTTGAAAACAATTAATTTTATTCTATATCAGTTCTTCTGCTGTCCCATCTCCGGCACACCTGGTGCTTGTGTATTAAATGATGTGATTAATATCTGTCAGAAATAGTTTGTTTTCTCACTAATTCTCTACCCAGTATGGGAATTCTGTGAAAGGAATGCCTTTTCAGTTTTTCTTTCTGGTTCCAGGAGTATCTGATGCTGMATGTTTGTTGAAGATAGCTATGTATCTTGAGGGGAGTGGAAATTGGGCTCAACTGGATGTTTTCTAAGAAATTCTCTCATAAAATCCCTATTTGTCAAAACTGAAATATTCTAAGGAGCACTGGAAGAGTTTYGATGACTTTTCCTGTTAACTTGCCTACCCAGACAGGTGCTGATGGGGGACCGCGGGAATCAGCTACTTAACTCCCATAGTTCTGAGCCAGTAGGGCTCACAGGGTGGTCTGTCTTGGACAGAGGCTGCTAAGGGAGTTGAGAGCCTGAAAACAGACTGCTAGCTACTGATCCTGAAGTTCTGCTAGGTTTACAGCCTCCTCTTGGGCTGCCTTGTCTCTAGTTAAGATATCCTCAGAAGTCTGAGAATCTCCCATATTCATGGCTTTTTAGACAGATTACGATTAGCTGTGTATCTCACATGGCTCGTGGTGCTGAATTAGGGCACCCGAGATGCTACCTCAGAGCAGAGGTGCCTAGGGGCTGCAGGATCTTCAGTGCCAGGGTAGAYGTTAAAGTGTTTGTGTCCAAGCTGGGCTCCTGTATATGACCACCAAACACACAGATAGTCCAGGTCTGTTGGGTCTGCAGCTCTGGGGCAGCCAGTGAGGTGGTTGCAGCTGTCACTGGAGTCAGCGCTACCCGGACAGCTGGGGGGACTGCCTGACTTGGAATCCTCTTTTAAGTGGGGTCACACCTGCCCATACAGATGTAGAAGCAAAGTTTGTAGGCTTCTTAATTCTTGTAGAGCACATCACATGGTGTATGACCAGAACCTAAAATCCCTAAACCTCCTGTAAAGCTAAACTGTGAAGAGGGTTGTCTGGAAGGTTTTGTTTAAAACCTCCTCATTTTGCAAACTGGTCATTACTATCCATTAGTGTCATTAGGGCCTTCTTCTGATTTCAAAACTTAAGATCTAATTTCAGTTGACATGAAAGCTACTTTATGTCACGGTAGCTGTTCAAAGGGGTGATTCAGTAGATATAATTTGCTTCCACCTTGAGATCTGTTTGCATCCCCAGATATGTTTGTAGTGGCCTTTGTTTAAATGGGAATCAAGATTTTAGACTGAAAATATATTTAGTGTGGCAAAGAAATACAGAGATACCCTGAGCCTGTTCTGGGTTCATTAGCAGATTAGGATACTGTAATTTCAGTGGTTTTACTCTCAGCCTACAGTAGTGTAACTGAGAGGTCCTTTGTCTGTGTTTTCAGTTCTGATACAGCCACTGGAGTGAAAAATATGATTTCCTCGGTCGCATTTAACAGCTTCCTTCTATTGTCTCCTACTGGCATTTAGCTTTTGCTCTTGTTTTCATATGTTTTCATTTCTTTGAATAAATGGCCTTTTTTCTTTTTCTTTTTTCTTTTTTTAAGCAGTATTCAAGCAAATGACTCTTGTTTGAAACACACAAAATGAATAGGGCCCTGCAACTAAACAGGCTATAACATGCTTTCAAAGCTGATTGTCTGAAATGCTGGGGCTCTACTCCGCCCCCTCTGTTCTGCACCTCTTGAAAGCACCTCGGGCAACAGACTGTTGGAGCAGTGAGAGCTCTGAAATTTTTGTTTGCATAAATTCATAATTAAATACTCTAGTGTGAAAGAGAAAGGGGGAAAAAATGTTTTCCCCGCTGCTTAGCAATTCTAAATTAATTGGTTCTTGCTGATGGTGGAGGGCAGCGAAATACTGTCAGACCTAAAAATGCTTCTGTTTATCTGGGAGTGCAGTGATACTTTTGCTACATTCAGAGAAATACTGAAGGAGTGCATCATTCAGAGATACGGAACTGTAGAGCAATTAATAATTCAGATCTGTTGCACTCTGACATGCACAATAGCATGGCATCAATCTAGAAACGGTACACAGGGAAGTGTAGTTCATTGATCACTTTGCTTTTCCATCCAATTTTGAATAATTATTTATTTCTGTTTTTCTGATTTGCTCTGGAAAACCAAATTCTTCAAATCTTCAGTGGAGTATTTTCCCTTGAGGAACCATAACTCAAGTGAGAAAGAAAAATCTTTTCTCACACATTCTTAGTTTCTGATGCATGTTAAAAAAATCTCAGAATATATTCAGTGTGGATATAAGTTAGAATATATTTTATGCTTGTTCCTAGATTTCCTCGTAACAGACAGTCCTGAAATGTAATTGTTTCTAGGCATAGAAACAATCTTGGTCAAGATTGTCTGTATCCAGATCTGTAGAAGCTTTGTACAAAAATATGATGGTGTTGAAGTATTTTCATCCACATTAAACCCTCAGATTGTTAGGAGAGTTCATAGCATTTGTAGGAGCTGTCTTTATGTGTGAAAGGAGTATTGAGTGCAGCAGATTCAGGATCAAGCCCCTGGACCAAGCCACAGCCAAGTTTTTAATTCCAGATTGCTCTGAATCTGACAGAGTAGGGACCCTGAATTTGGGCATGACAAACTCAAGATTATATCTGGCCCTCCCATTTAGGTGCACAACCCCCAGGGTTGTCCCCTCTCTGATATCTCTGACAGTGTTTGTCCACCTCCATTTGTTGCTCTCTGCTTATGTTAGAAATACCTGCCCTAGGAAATCCCTTTTTGTGACAAAACCAAATAGTAGCATTATCAAAGCAGACTACTGCTTGTCAGAGCACAAGTGAGCAGAGTGTCTCCTGTGGCAGGAGTCTGCATAGCTGTGCAGAGAGTCCCAGGGACCACAGAAGCAGCCTAGGACCCACAAGACCCACGAGATTTGGGCTGGTCTTGCAGTTCTGTCCCTAGTCAGTTGTGCGACTTGCAGCAAGTCTTCCTACTCCCCCATGTCTCTGCTTGTTTTCTCGTTCTTTTTCTATGTTGTCAGCTGCAATTATTAAGGAGGAAGAAAAGCAGGGGAAAGATGAAGTGACAACCTTGTCTCTCTCTGTTTCCAGAGTGCTGCCCACGATTGGGCCATGTGGTAAAGGAGCTTTTCCTGCAGTGGGAAGAGCACTCTTTCACACTCAGATCACAATTATATCTGCTATGGTTGCGTAARGAGCAGTAAGTTCTTTGGGGCAAAGACTACAGCTTAGTATGATTTTGTGCAGCTCCTAACATAGCAGTGGTCTCCACCTTGACAGGCTCGTTCAAATCCTAAATAAATTTTRATAATAATCATGACAGTTTGAAGCGTATTCCTTGATTACTTTGGAAAAGGAGGCGCTGTTTCAAATCCATCCAGTCTGGGATGGCAGTCGTCATTCCATTCGTGTGGTGCTGGCGGACCCTCATGACCTCTCTTTCCCTGTTTCCTGGACAAGCTGCAGACACTCCAGGAATGTGTTTAACTGGGAGCCTGATTGCTGAGGCTGCTTGCGGCCACATCCGCAATGTTTCTGTCTGGAATGAGAACTCAGCCTTGATGGAGGGAGGCTCAGGAGTGGCATCCTGCAGGTAAACAAGGCGTGACAGATTTATGGTTTCAAATGSATGGCCTGGATGGGGGGCAACCATGCTCTGGTCTGGTTGCTTTGTGTTTCTTCTGGCTTATTCCCCCRAGGCATTGAAGAGTGCCCAAAAATTTGAGGAGGAAATAGAGAAGAGAAAAAAAGCCAAGGATGTGAATGTAAAGAAATTTTCACCAGGAGCATGAAGGCAACAGATAGACAGCTAAAAGCTGTCACATGTCAATCAAGTAAAGTGTAGGAAGCATATGCAATGTAGTTAATGCTCTGAGGAAAGGAAAAAAAAAAAAACCTAACTGGTCTCTGGGTATTAATTATGTACTGAGCTGCTAATAAATTGGAGACACTGTGAGCATCAACTTCTGATATATGCCAGCTTTGGAAAACAAATAAAATGAAGAATAAGACAATTTAGAGTAGTATAACATTAACTAGAGCAGTCCAGGTAAAGTTAGTAAGGAGTACTGGCACTGCACCTGTACAAATACTCCTGCCCTTTTCAGGGCACTTGCAGGCAGTAACGCACAATAAAGGTGCATCGATCTCTTTTATCTTCAATCCAATGGTAAGGTCTGAAATACTGAGTGAACTGAAAGACCTCATTAACTTCAGCTATCAACAACACTGTCTAATGTAAAAAAAAAAAAAAAAAAAGTAAAAAATCCCAAACATCATCTCAAACAGTCCCTCTCTCATTATCTCAGCCCTTCCTGGAGAAGATCAATAAACAATTTGCATATTTTTTATCAATATTTAATGTAATGCAGCAGGATGCTTTTGATGGCTCGGGTCCTTCTGTGCACTCTTTTAACATGACAGAGACTAAGAGCCCAGCAGGTGCTCAGGTGCTGGGGTCAGTTCCTAGTTAAAAACATTAGGGATTGGTCTGGCTAAATAATCTACAGCTGCCCATCTAAGGGCAGGAGTGAGCACTGACAGAGCATGGTGATGAATTTTAACGATCCAACAAGACAAATGAGCCTGAGCTGCCATGCAATTAGTGGGCTGTGGAAAGATGTGTTGGGTCTAAATGAGGGACATGATCTGCTCTTGACTCTCAGTGTGGTAGGAGCCCTCCCTCTGAAGGCCATAATGAGGAAGGTAGATGAGATCCCAAACAGGTTGACAGAACAATTAAGGGGAAAATGGGAGCTGATTCAAAATGCAGTATTCCTGTCAATGGCACAGATGCATGCAGAGGGATAGAAACAGAACTTCCCCTTTAAGGAAGCAAGTGCTGCTCTCAAAAGTAGGTATGTGCTTTGGGAATTCCATTTGCTTGCCACATACTTTAAAGCATATATTTTAAATTATATCCTTGAAAAAACATTTGCATAAATGCAAAGATAGCTCAGAATGAAAGGCCTGATTCTGCTCTAACTTATATAGGTGTGAATCAGGAGTAACTCCTCTGAACTCGCTGTAATGAGAAAGGATTCCATGCTGATATATTTTCCAAAGATCTATGATCTGTGCAATAAACAAAAGACGGTTTCCATCCAGTGATCAGACTATTGTTTGTGTCTGCTTGGTTGAGAATTTAAAGCTCTCTGATGAATGTGGGAGACCAGAACAGCTACAGGAGTGATTCCTAAGGTCTACTTAAAAAACCCTCAGAATTATTCCCCTATCTCTAAAGGAATAAGATAGGCATATTTTAAAAACGAGTCATAAGAAAAATGTTGTTATATGGATGTTAAAATTAATTATGTTTACAAAGAAATCAAATTATGACTACTAGTTATATTCCAGAGGAATACAGTTTGAGTTGAGATTATACTGGAAAACTATCACATCTTATGTAAACAGATTGCACTAAGGTGGTACAAATAATTCACCAAGAATAATCCATTTAATAAGTTTAGTCTCACTTTTCTGCCTGAAGAATATCAACAAGAAGAAAGTGATTTCCTTGAGCAATGTCTGTTATCAGAACACATTCACTGAGGCTGATGATAGGAAATGGTTATAAACATGTGGTGCTCTGAGCTGCATTACACAGATACGGTTTTGTTGGCAAAACAGATATGGCACTTCGGTTTCATCGGTGAGTGGTGATAGGTCACGTAGATCACATAGTGCTGTTTCCTGTGTCTGAAATGGATGTTGTCACGTCCAGTGTGGATACTTGCATGTGCAAATTGAAAATAAGTTTTTACAAACACTGTTGCAAGTTGCGTTACTTTATTCTGTTCAAAGTCAATACTATGCTGATGAATAATGGCATCTAGACAGTTTGCTTTTCATATGTTTTTAAAACTTGGTGGCTGTAATGTTTGTGGAGGTAAAATAGGATTACAAAATAAATACAGGCAGAGAGAATAATTCATGTTCAGAGTCAAGAAAGCAGCTACAGAATATCTTTGCTGTATCTTCTCAAGTCTACTGAGAAATCGTGAAAAACAAGCAGGTAGATGTTCTCTAAGTAGCCACACCAAGCAGAAAGGCCTGGTCTGTATCTTGGGTTGAAACATAGTCAAGAGATGCTCATCTTAATGCTCAAGTAGGCTGGGAAAATACAGCAATAAAGCAGAAGTTGTTTTTGATCCTCTACTGTCCAGAGAATGGATTATAGGTTGATGACATGAGTACAGCCTCTGTAAATGCTTGGTACAACAAACAAAAGAGGAACACAGAGAAATGGTCCCTTTGGGGAAACATAATATTTTCACTCTTTCCTTTACTTCCAACATTGGCTTTGTTACCCGTTGCTCCATGCAGAGGACTGAGCTTTCTGTAAGCTCTATTCGAGCCTACAAGAACCATTCAGACCCTGAGCCATCTCTTTGTATTGTGCACCACTCCTTTATATATAAAGAGATATACAGGAGAGAAGTATAAATGTATTGCTTTACCTCTAACACTCAGGAAACCAACAACTTTTCACATTTCAACACCATTATCATTTCAACTCTAGACTAATTTTCTAATAGATGCATTTTTATGGCTGTTTGCTTAAAAAAATGCCTGACTTTGTTTTCTGTTAAAGATTTCACCTTAATAAACCTAATTTATAGACGTCTTTCTTTATGCCAGCTAGTTAACTTGAACATAATACTCTTGTGCATAGATACAGGCTTAGTTTTTAGATATGTTCTAGTTGCCTTACTTTATATCCACATACAGCATTTTAAAAATACTGATATGTTTAGGGTTCTGCTTTCATTTACAAGGGGGAAAAAACAGAAGAAAAGAGGCTCCCCAAAACGTGAAATTAACCTGTTACTTAATTCCATGTACCTCTTGCCTCAGACTCATTAGTGCAAACTAGATTCTTTGCTAATTAACCAAAGAAGTTAGTGTCTTCTACAGCAACCTATGATTTCTGTTGGTCCCAGTTATCCATGCATTTTTTTGCTTTTTGCTCAGTATGTGAACATGAGAAGATATTTTAAAAGTAGAATCAGGAGGAGATTGCTGTTGCCTACAGACATCTTTGTTATTAGGACTCTACTCAGAGCCTGGCAGAGCCTGGTTAAATGAACTCATCTCCTTGGCTCTTTTGCTACAGTTTTCCTACATATTACTTATTTACACGTTTCTTGCTTTCTGGCTAAATCTCTAAATATTGAGCAAAATCCCAGGTAATGGAAACCTTGGCCATTGATTTCCTGTAAAGTTTGTTGCAGGGTAGAGAACAGTGCTTAGAACAGAAAAGTTACAGAAAAGCCAAGAGCTGTGCACAGAAAAGGCTGGTTGCAAAAGCTGATTCAAAATGCCAAGTGGTACTAAAAGCATCTGTTAATGGTGCTTTGTATACATTAAAAGGACCCTTTTTTTTAAATTTTAGTGAACATTTTCTAGTTATTTTTTCCTGAGGCAAAGCTGGGCTATTCTGGAAATGTACAGAATCCAAAGGTAACGAAATCTTCAGAAACATAATTCAGTTCTGTTGCAGGAATTCCTAAAGCAAGACAGGACCTAGCCTTGTCCTTTAGAGCTGATCTTGAATGGCCACTCTGAGATGCTGAATATCCTTGTATCCAATTGAAATGACAACAATGAAAAATAGAACATCTCCATTGACCTTAATATTTTGTAGTTCTTCGGTTGTCAATATGTGAGGATAACTGCTTGTAAGTGATCTCTAACTATCTTAGCAGAAAGCTAACATTCAGCCTTCTTTTGACTTTCACTGACCTCTTCCATATTGTTCCATCAACAGCCAAGGTATATTGCAAACTAAAAATTTTCTGTTGTGTCATCAATGAGCGGCTATTTTTCTTCTTACCCATCCTCCATGTGTTAAGCAAAATAAATCCCTTGCTAGTTCGTAGCACAGAAGCAAGCAGAACTAAGAAGACGCACAGATTTTGAGGCCTGATCCGAAACCCTTATGTGAGTAGAGGTACTTTCCATTGAGCTTGGCGGAGTTTGAATCAGAAACTCTCTTGCTAATGAGCACCTTTATAAACTGTTTTGAGATCTGCTGATGAAAATTGCTACTTGGGATAGGATAACAACGATGACTGGCATTATTGAATATAGTGGAAATTAGGGAGGAAAAAAACATCTAGGCTTGGAAAAACCTGGGTGAAGCTGAAATAGTTTCTGAAGTTTCTGAATTATTGTACTTCTCCAACATTACTGCTATTAATTGTGACCTAGATATGTTTCAACTGTTTTCTTTCATGTTGCTCCTTGCCATCTTTTTACTGTCTCTAAAATCACAGTGAAAGGGACTTACTTATTATTTTTCTTTCTCATATGGTACATTGTATTTTTTCCTTTAACCATTAGGAGTCAAAGTGTGACTGTTTTGCTGCTGTTAACAGCCAGATGCTCACCAGAAGAGATCTATTGACTATGATAGGAGCAGAGCATTCATCATCTAGCCCTTAAACATAAAGGTGAACTCATGTTATTTGCAGAGAGAGAGACAGATGCAGACCAGGACACTGATTATAATGCATTAGGACTATATTTAGATTCTGCTGTGGCTGTCAGGTAATATTTTACCCCAAAAGACCCTCTGAAAACAGTAGGAGTAGTTTTGAGTTAGCCAGAGGGATAGCGAACTTCCATTCTTGGAGATACTCAAAACTTAACTGGATGATGCCTTTGATAACCCGACCTAACCTGGCCCTGCTCTGTTTGGACCTGGTGATCCCTAGAAATTCCTTTCAAGGTGAAATATTCTGTGATTCTAAGTGGAATACAAGACAGTAGAATCTGGCCCTACAGTGCCTGTGGACAGACATTTTAACTACTCAGAGACTGTGTGTAGGTTGTGCAGCTACAGTTTCTGTGTATTTCAGTGTACTAATTGATTTAAAAATGTAATAAAACTTCAACGAAAGTAAACATGTTCATATTTTTCATGCATGCATTATTAGGGGAACATGAATTTGTGCTGATAGATTCTGATTAAGAGCTTTGAAGTTTTGCTGGCACAATATCTTTTTTTTGTTTGTTTCTGGGAAGTGAGCAATATTTAACACATGGTATTTAACACATGACAAGTGAGGCTTGGGAGTTACCAGTGACATTAAAACTATGTGCTTGAATTTTCAAGCTTCTCCCTGAACTAGCATTACATGTTGCCTCTCATTCACTTTTCTCTTTCTCCAGTGTTGTGTACCAGCTTCCAGCGCTTTGGGTCACTAAAGCACACAAACTGATGTGTAATGCAGAGATCCAGCTCCAAAATGCTGGTGCCTGTAGACAGCACAGCACACTACTGTGCAGCTGTATCAGGGTGCCGGTAGAAATATAGCTGAGCTGGTGTGATGGTTTTGGAGTCTACTAAGCTTTACCCCTCAGTGAAGCTGCAGGGCTGGCTTTAAACCTAGCTTCTTGTTTCCTCTTTGACCTGTGCCAAAAAGCAGGCAAATTGAACACAAAAAGCTGACCTTAAAACACTAACTTTTTTTGTACCTTTCTGCGGGAGAATCTTCTTCTGTGAGAAGGAACTGAGTGGTTTTGGTTGTTGCTCTGGAAATGTGCTCAGAAGACTTTAGCTAGAGTACTTTGTTCAGTACCGTGTTCTGTGCTACAGGAAAGAAGGGGATAAGGGGATAAATTGGAAGAAGTCCAGAGAACAGCAATTAGCAATCTAGACGGTATGAGGAAAAATTGAACAAATGGGGGTTGTTTAGTCTACAGAATAAAAGTCTAACAGGAATAGGCTAAATAGTCTTCAAATACATAAAATCCCTTCTGCTGCAGGGAGAAAAGGAATGATCTCTTCTCCTTGTCCAAGAGCAATAAACAAGAACTGCTGCACTTAAACCAAAATGAGGAAGTAAAGAACATTTATGCTAGATATTAGAAACAGCTTTTGAACAGTAATACTGAGTATTGGACTAGACTTATGTAGAGGATGTACATCTAAGAGAAATATCCTGTAATCGTGATCCCTTCCATGCCTATAATTCTTGTTTTCCGCAAGAATTCTGGTTTTGAACATGAAACCAAGAAGTTATGATGCTCTGTGAGGAAGTGGAGAATTTAACAGGAGTTAAATCTTAGTTTCTCTACAAACCTCCTGTGTCATCTATGACAAAACTAAAAAATTCTGTAGACTACTAATTTTCAAAATGCAAATAAAAGTATTTCCTTTCTCCCTTCCCTTTGTCTAACTGCATGACAAGCTATTGGGATTGGAGCTCTGTCTCTTTGTACAATTTTTCTGATACAGTGGAGCTCTGTTCTTAGTGTTTGCAGACAATAATGTTGTAGATACAATAATGATATTAAAAATTTCACACAGCTTCATTCTGATTTCTGCTCCTGCCTGCTCCTTCCTTTGATTGTACTGTATTCTGTCTGTTCTGGGAAATTTCCAAGATCTCCGATGTCTTTTCTTCTTCTTTTTTTTTTTTTTTTCCCTGCCTAATGATGATTACTTCTCTTGTCATGTATTAAAGAATGCATCACCTCCACTTGGAATTAATTTGGCATATTTTCTGCATCTTATTTTACTAGTTTCTTTGTTTTTTCTTTACAATTAGAGTAGCTGTTCAATATAAAGTAAGACTTTAGAGGTAAATAAGAATAAATAACTTGATCAGTATTGTGGTGGACATTGACATGACTGTATAGTTGCTCTCTGGTGCAGGTCTCACTAGAATCACTGCAAGGACTTCTGCTGACCTCCCCATGTTATTCTGTTTCTCATATTTGCACTCATTAATCACATTCCAGTAGTGTAGCCTCAAATCTATTTTATCTCCTATAATTTTGACATAAAGCGTTGGCACTGCCTCTCTGATCAGGACTCAGCAAAGTTCCATCTGGGTCTCACAGTCTCCTCCAAATTCCCCTATGTGACAATCCACAACCTTTTTCCATATATTAACTTTGAAAATCCCATGGAATTAACTGTGGATCATGCTTTGGCACCATACCAGTGACTTGGAGCGTTTGCCTGYTATTTCAGATTTGTTATCCTTAGTAGCTATAGTGGGTGCATCTGTCATGACTGACAGGCTTACTGCAACTCCTCAGAGGTGGATTAGCTAACTCTGGCTTTGCCTTGATTATGTACCTTCATGGATGTGGATGCATCATTATTTAAAATTAATACTCCTTTTTGGAGAAGCAAATTAGATTTGATTCAAGGGTAGTAAATTGATTGGTGCCAGCCACTTTTCTTTGAGCTTAGAACAGGCTTTGTCATCCTTCCTTGCAGAAATCAAACTGTGATGTTCAAGGTACAGTCACCTTGAATGTTTCAGTGGAAAATTACCAGGGAGACATACATTTCTTCTCTGGCCTCACTCTCCCTTTAAAGACAATATTGGAACCAGTCATATGCAGCTGATGCTCCTTGTACAGTCAGTAAAGAGAAACAAATTTTGCATGCAGCCTAATGTTTAAAGTTGTGCAGGAAGTGGAAACTTTGTGCAGTTCTTTTGTCAGCATGAGAAGGTCCTCACCTCCGAAGAGAGGACCCTATTTACCCCTACACAGGTCTGGCTGTAATGCAGCCAGCCTCTGCCCATCCTTTTGAAACTGCAGAAATGAGTTCAAGAGTAAAAGGAAGCAAAAGAGCCTGTTTCTGTAGGCAGTTTTTGAGGGCATTTCAGTGGGAGGTTGGAAGAAAAAGAAGTCATGTTTTTCAGCCGTGGCACCTGAGCCTGCTCATACATTTTGAATGTAAAGAGTCTCTGGAGAAAAAAAATGTAATCAGGGTTGAAATGCAGTGCTTTGTGTTGAGCATAGCACTGACAGTGTTTGCTGAGCTTGGTCTATGTGTGCTCAATCCTTCCAAGGGTTTATCTAGTCACCTCCTTGCTTTATTTCTGAATCGTGATGTTTATTAGGCTAAATTAAAGCACCTAGCTGCCTGAATCAGGTTCTTTTTCCCCAGTAGATGAAGATACCTGTGTTTAGATACCCAGAGAAAGCTATAGTCCAGAATTCAGAAGCTGGATGGCCCTGACAAGCAGGCATAGTCAGAGGCGTTAGCTCCTAAATTGTACTGAAGTTTAAGGTTTGATGGAATTGTGGTGGCCCAGATCCCACCCTGCATCCTACTATTGTGTGCCACAGTGCATAGAAACAGTGACTTTCTTTATGACAAAAATGACTAACATTTGTATTCATCTCCAATTTCATACGTATTATTACAACCCTTCAAAAGTTTTTGAAGAAGGCAAGATGGAGGTGCAATGATCCTTTGGCATGATACTGTTACACTGGGGTCCCAAAATCAAGCATGTATCGAATGCACCTGATGCTCTAGCACAGCATTTTCTGCCTTCCTTAGACATGTACACAGGAGACAGCATCCATCAAAATCTCCACTGCTGCTATCTCAAACCAGTCTCAGCTGCAGTTTGCCCACCATAGGAAAGGGAAGGCCTTAGTAATACTGTAGTCAGAGCTTGAAGACCATTAGAGTGTTTCTTTCTTTTTCTATTAGTAGATCACCTGTCCCTTTGCTCTCTTTGCTTATAGCCTTATGAAACATTACAATTCTCTTAAAAATATATGACTGAGAAGCTCTAGAAAATCCATGTCATTCCCATCAGGGATTTTAGATTCTGGGCTTGCGGAGGGCAAGAGGAAATATTTTTGTCTGTCCCAGTAAAATAACCATCTACATTAAGAGTACCTGAAAAAAATCTCAATTGACTCCTGCTTATTAGGAGACCCGTGGAGCTGGGCTACTCTTTCTGAGGATGCTACCTCTGCAGAGTATACACCTTCTCAGAGGTGTCAGAGATGGGGAGGACTTTCCTTGAACTTGCTTCATTTTGTCTTCCAGGGCTGGTGCCAAGCACAAGAAATGAGAAGAGGTCACCTACTCTTCTCAGTACTGATGTCAAAACAGCAATGTAGAAAGCTGAGGTGTGAGGTACAGCATGGAGATTAGAAATTAGTATGGCGAGCAAAGACAGCTGCTCTTTACCTGCATGCTTCCTAAGAGCAGTCCCTAGCAGAGCTGAAAACTTGSTACTTACAGGCCATTCCTGACTCCCTGGCTGCAGTCACACAGCCTTGAAGCAGTAACAGGCCAGATACAGAAACCAAGGAAGACTTAAGCTGAACTTCCTCCCCTAGGCAATGGCAGCCTTTCTTTAGAACTTTTAAATCAGCAATTTCRAGGTTTCTTGTGATCAGCAAAGCTTTGGGGAAATATTTTCAGTGCACATAAAGAAGGAAATGCATCTGCTCCTTTAAAGGATGAGGCGGACTCAAAATACTGCCATGTGGTTTGCAAGTTAAAGACTGCAAGTTCTCCCTARTGTGCTTGTGTTCACCAGATTCATCAAATCTAAAATAAATTATAATTTCCCAGGCTATTGTGTTAAACAGAGCTTTGGAGACATCAGTTGTCTTATTAACATTTATATTCCATTTTTYGACTAATATTATCTCAGAGAAATTAAGGAAAGCTTATTAGTATTTGAAATGGYGGAAAGAACAAAATTTTCTCTTCTTAGTGCTTAATGAATTCTGTGGTGCATCTGAAGATTTGTATGCTTAATGCAACCACCTATTCTTCCTTCTTCGTCTTTTCAACATTATTATTGAGTTCTCCTTTTTTAGGGAGAGAAAATGAACTCTTGGTACTTGGACAGAAATTTTATTTTATTCTAATGAAATATTGTCAAACATCCAAAGATTTTTGGGGGGATTGTTGGGTTATCTCTATTATCCTTCTTCTATAGAATGATGAAGACATCTACTAGAAAATTAGCTGTTCTAAAGCAAGATTCATCCAATGTACAAGAAACAGTTGCTTAAAGTATTAAACAGCAAAAATAACTTCCTGTCTTACTACACAGTGTGTACGCATCTTTGCTTTTCTTCAGAATAGGCTATGCATTACATAAGATAATAATTGATTATTGTGAACCATCAGTGTCAAGCAGTATTCAGGAACGGTCAGACCAATTCTGGAACAATGCCCATTCTTTCCTTGTTTCCCTCAGTTTATAGAGTTTATTTTTCTGTTTTTTTTTTTTAATATTTTTGTCTTTTTGTCTTCACTTTATTGACTGTTCTCATTCTGCAACCTGAGTTTTCTAATTTCTGAGGCTTCGGTGGTATGAAGTGGCAGCGGTATGTAGAGCAATTAATGTGTTTTTCTTGTGATCATACCTTTCTTTTAAGAGACTATAAAGTCAAAAATAGATTTTTGCTCATTTATCACAAGAATATTCTGAATATTCAATAATATAAACTACAGTACTTGTAAGACTTCACAAAAGAACTCTTATTCTTAGAATTACAACATGTAATAAAGCCATGTTGGCTCCTTAAGTGYGTCTGAACTGCATGGAGCACTATCAGACATAGGCCTTGGTGGGAACTTAATGTGTATGAGAATCATAGAATCTATCTGTTGTACCATAAATTTCTTTGGGCAGGGATCATTCTACATCTTCTTGGTGATGCTCAGGAACAAATAATCATATTAATTAAATATAATGCATATCATACAGCTGCTACATTCCATAGGTTTTAACATAATACTCTAGATTTCATGGTAAATTAACAAATAACTCATGTTACCCCCACAAAATTTGCCTCTGACCCCAACTYTGATGCATGATTCTGTATGATACATACTTGAATTGAGGAGACTTAAAAAAACCAAGAGCATTACTGTGTAGTGTTTTGCTTTAGGCTGGATTGTGTTGCTGGAGATTGCTCTATTGCATTGGAAATGAATATGATAAACATCCTATCCCTGAGCATAACTTGWATATAGATTGCACAATGTGATCAAAACTCAGCCACTGTAATGTTTACTGTACGTTTTTCTTAAATGTCAACAAAGTAGACAAAGTGTGTAGTATTCYCATGTGATTGTGCATCTGCAAATCAGTACCTTTTGCCTACCTTTCCCAGAAGATGTGTTGGAATGAATTTGCATTTAATCATGCATGATACAGAAATGTGATTATGTTATTTTACTTTGCAAGACACACATGGTGCTACCGTTAGAAATACYGAGCCTTTTGCAATCACAAAACCCTGTATCTATCCATCAGTATTTCCATGTTATCCCACCACTAACTGGACTGCTTTGCCTCAAGACAAGCCAGATTCTGTCCCCACCAGCTCTGCTCTCTGCTATTCCAGTGTCATGAAACACCAGCTGCACGTTCCTTTGCTTAATGCTGTGTTCAGGAGAAGCTCCTCTTTGGAGATTGGCAGCTGCTAAATTCAGAAGATGCTGTTGCGGCTGACCACAAAACAAAGCAGCCCCAAGGTTGCTTTCAGTTGCCAGAAGAGCCTGAGCTAGTACAGATGTTGCCCACCCACATATAGCCTCTTGCAAGTACAATTTAACTAGGCCCCAGAATATTAAGATTCATTTTGTGTAATATGGTCACAGATATGAAGCTATTAAGCCCATTACAGCACAGAGAGTTCTTCTCTTATTTATTTATTTATTTATTTATTTATTTATTTATTTAAGGTGAAGATTTCTGGTTGAGAGAAGTAAGAAGCATACAGGTAAAACAGACCCTTAGAAAATCTGAGAACAGTGAGAGTTGATATCTGCGGGCAAATTCTGGTAAGTTCTGTCATCTTCTGGAACACAGGATGAACTTAAATTGGCATCCATATACTAGCCTTATCTCTGATCCATGTGGTTAATACTCTGCCTAACTGAATGCAACTTTGAGCATCCACAGCAGATTAGGTCTGCTCCCAGACATGTGGTGCCGTTTGTTAATACGAGTGAAYGCATGTTTGCAAATATCCTCTATGTCTTGTAGTGATGCTCCAAAGCATCCAGACGTTTGACTTTTCCTGGACTTTTTCTGAAACTTAGTAATAACATGACTGTAACCTGTCAAACAGCCTAGTGTTAATCCTCAGACTTACAAAAAGATGAAGTATTTTTTGAGAGCAGTGTTAATCCTGAACCTTTCAGATATTAGTGCTCACTTGACAGAAAACAGATGGGCTCAGAGTCTCAGAGTAAGACTTTTCCCATTTACTGGGGAGTCATTTTTTTATCAGATGCAGTTGAGAAAATCCTTAAGAAAAACAAGGAAAACAGCTCGTCTGTGAGAGAAAAATATGAAGTAAAATATAATCCTGTATTAGTATTTCTTAGCAACGACTTTCCAAGTCGTTCTGCGCGTGGAAAGTCCAAATCTACATTTAAATGGAGCCACTCTGAAAGTGTGTTCTGCATGGGCATGCATGGATCAGCTTTCTTTAAAAGAACAATAAGGAAGGTAAAGTTTTATCATGCAGAATGACTGATACAGAGTAAATTAGACATTCAAATAGTGACAGATCWTTTGGTGAAGGACAGCATAAATTTCTGAATATCCTGATACTCTCCTGGAATTGTATCTGATATGTCACAAAATAAAATCGAGATTACTGAATGTCTAGGGCTGATTCCAAGTTTCAGTCAGTCAAACTGTCTTGTAGTGGAAGACTGCAATACTCTAMAATCGAGTGACTATGAAGTCAGCATATTCTTAGAGTATATTCTTAGAGCAGTTTGTAAAGTATTTGGCTTGGTATTAACTAACCTAATGTGCAACCAACATTAAAACTTCCCCTAAAGCAATACATCTAATTGCATGCTCTACTGAAAAACGAAGTATAATTGGTCCCAAATTTATGCTTTTAATAAAGACAAATTAATTTCTTTTTTTTCTGATCAAAATATGGAGTATTTAGAGAGATTTCTAGACAAGTCAAGATCTTGAAAAAGAATAAATCTTACATTGGTTACATAAATCTCAACTGCTTACACCAAGACAATGACTATTATTGTAAGTCTAATCCATTTTTTGCAAGAAAATCTTAGTTATATATTTTGTGTGCTTAAGCTGGCTGATTTGCATTATTAAGTTGGCTGTTTGCATTATTGTCTTTCTTATTTATTCTAAGTCACTGTCAGGAGGTATACTAAATTTATCTGTAACCTTGCTCATTACCGTTTTAGCAAACAATGACAACATTCTTTAAATTGCGCTATTGTGTTAATTCAGAGGGTGTAGTTTTATTCTCACGGTTCAATTGTCTCCAAAAAAAAAAAAAAAAAACCAACAAACAAACCTCCGCCCACCAAAACAACAGCAAGAAACCTCGGCCCCTTTCCCTTCCCATTCTGTGTTTRAAGTCCAATAGCAACATGAATGAAACATCACTGAACAATTGCATCCCCCTAGTCCCCAGGGAGCTAATGTATTTTATCAGCATTTACAGTGAAAAGAACAAATATCAGAATCTCTGTATTACTATAGCTTCATTTCTCCTCCCTATGCATTTTTTTTTAAACTCATTTTAGAGAACTGCGGGTTGCAATTCCCAGCTCTGTGCAGGAGAAGCCCTAATAATGGGTCAAAATTCACACACACACACACACACACACACACACACACACGCACACACTCACGCACGCATACACATACACGTATCTAATTTTTTTCCATATTAAAGCAAAAAGGTATTATCTTGGTAATTCTCTATTCACTGTGTTACACCTCTTTCCACTAATCCAATGCAGAACCAGATTACCAAGCCAGGCTTTTGAAGTCTTGATGTTATTTTGCTTGATAAATTGGGCACAGGACTAAAATTGAAAAGAAATCCTGTTTTTATTATTGGAGACAAATCTAGCAAGCAGGAAGCATATGTCGCGCTTTGGACCACATGCTGGGGAGAGGGAGCTAGAGGGCTCTCACACCAATCAGTTACTTCAAACAACACCGGGCGCCCACCTGGGACAGAGCCTGTGCCATTAGTCTTGACTGGAGCAGCCCTCTAATGCCACTAGGCAGCCCCAAGGAGCAGAGAAACCCACCTGCCAAAATGTCACAAAGAAAAAAGGAAAAGAAATAATCAATACGYTAGGTATTGATTTGCATTGTTTTCTTTTTCCTTACAATTAGGTACAGGAATATGTTGATCAAATAGGAGAGGCAAGAGGTATGTTTTAGAAGCCAGCAAAGGGCTTGTGTGAATGCTTTAATGTTAGTGAGCTAATGCAAGGATCACAATAAATGTGCAGACCAGCGAGCTCTGTGCTTTTCAAAGGGCAATGTTGAGTATTGATCTGTATTAGAAATGATAATGAGGTTATTTTGTGCCTCAGTGAAATACCTTAACTATTTCAGTGCTTCAAATGCATCAGAGTTAAAGTGCTGGAGCCTATGAATTTTTAATGCCTCCAACTCTAGTTCTTAAATTTTTTTCTGTCTTTCCAATAGCTATTTCAATTTTATATTCCTGGCTATTGCAGCATCTTCTTTAGACAGTTTCAGCTTGCTTTTTCAATTTAAATGCTCGTGAAATAGTTGTTACGGAATCCCACAACCGCAGAAAGGAGCTTTTCTTTGCAAACAGCTTGCAGAGACTTTCATGCTTAAAATATTTTAAYTAAACTGAAGGAATGAACCTTTTAACTTTTCCAAATACAGGTGAAGATCAATGCTGACAGAGAGCATAGTACATTCATGGTAATTTATTCTGGAATTACTTTGGCTTGTTTCTTTTTGGTCAATAGAAAATATTTTCTAATTCTGCGTGACTTTCTCCCTCATTTTTGTATATGTAACAGTTGCTTGGTAAGTGAAGYGAAGTGAATAAATTATTGATGTGAAGGCCAGATTCTTATTTAGTACAACACCACAATATTTTGTAATTGGACTAATTGAGATAGTGTGAGATGACATATAGCATGATAGAGAAAGGGAAGTTTTGTTACTGCTATTTTCTGTTGAAAGGTCAAAAAAAATCTTACTTTACCATATGATTCCCAGAAATCTCTTGTTTCTGGTGAATATCTTTTGTGTTTTTTCATCCAAGTCATTTCCAACAGTTAGTTGGAAAGCAAGATACAAGACTCAGGTAA
>NW_028186340.1:263728-337933 GCF_003343005.1 Rhea americana
TATTTGCACAGCTAAAAATATAATCCCTGTCTAGCATTCTGGAATTCGCACTATCATCATTCCTTTCTCTCTGTAGCTTCTCTAGCTGTTCAAATAATAATAAAAATCAACCGAAAACTACACACAGTTGTTTCTAGGCAATCCAAGTTAAAGCCATCTCTCTTTCATTCAAAATTAATATCTGTCAAAAACTGTGTAATCTGATTCAAAAATGCACTAAAATCAAGACAGGCCTGTATTGGAATTTATTGCTTTCCATATTATTCTGAATCATGCAGTTAAATTTTAAAAACATACTTTGCTTGGTTTAATTAGATTTGAACCATCCTCAGTTTTATAGAATGGCAGAGAAAATGCTTCAAAAATGTTTTTTCACCGTTTTCAGATATTATGGGATAGATCTGTAGTTTAGCAACAATAATTTACACTGGCTGTTGACCCAGACTTGTGGGTTTAAGTGGCAGTATTTTCTCTAGAAAGTGTTATTTCTAAATAATGAGCACATTATAAATGATATCCCTAGGGCAAGATATTAGAAATGGTTGGTGGTGGGAGCTGATGTTTTTATCACTGATGTAAACAGGAATTAGGYACCAGTAAGTGCTTCTGGGAATCCTCCTGTCAAAATTCTGTTGTTTCCCTTCACCAGTGCAATTGAAATGCTATAACCTGAWTCTGTTTTTTTCTTTAGATTCTAGACCAGTATATTTCCCTTGGAGTCTCTGCTAATTTAGATTAGTTTTCAGGCCACTTGTGAGTTGAATTCTCCTCTTGGTACTCTTCCATCTGTGACCGTATGTGTAGGGGTTGGTATGTAGGAGTGAGCGCAGCTCTTTGGTGTTATTCTTAACAGGGCCTGCGACATCTGAGGTCATGCCCAGCTTGTCTTGCCTAGCTACTTTGCTCTTTCTACACTAAAATTAGCGTAGATGAGAAGTTATTTGTGGCAAGCAGCTGTTCTAGCTTTTTAGTCTCTGGAGCAGTGGGTTAGGAGTAGAAGGAGGGAATAACAGAGGTCGCTGCCTTCAAAGTAGCTTTAGGTATGTGAAAGAAAGGAAACTCAAAAATCAATTGCCTAAAGTGCTAGACAAGAATCACTGTGAAGTATCTGGTTACAAAAGCCCTGCAGAGCAATGCCTTCCCGTTGCCAGCAGGATCAGCGAAGAGAAACACACGGTTCTTTGATTTAAATAATCAATTCCTTGTGCGGCAAGAAGCAAACAAACAACTCCCCACCCAYGCTCTAACTTTTTAATGTTGGATTTAATCCTTGATCAAAGTTAGTTGTGTTCAATTATTGCATCATGTTTGTTGATGTGAAGTTCACACTGTGGTTTGTAACATCTCAGCTATGCTTTCCCAAGCAACCATGACACCCCATTTATCACTATCTAGCCAGAGATATTTTGAAACACAGATAAGCTGTTAGCTGTTAGAGCAACAGCCTTCAGGAGCTCCTTTTACTGATTTACAGCCTGTCCCAGGATGACTAGCTATTTACAGCGGTCTAAGAATGGGAACTGGTTTTTATGAACCATGATCACGCTTCCCCGTTGATTTCAGAGGGTGCTCTGGTGGGATAAAAAAGGCAGCAGACAAAGTCCCAAGTTATTCTTGTCCCTGGCATATGCTGTGAGCCCCAGTCCTGCTCCTTTCTTATTAATAACTATATTGAATCATAATAGTTTCTGAAATGCTCTGTAGGATGTCCTGTTTTTAACTTCTCTTCAATCTGAAAAAAACGTTAGTTATAACTATTTGTTTCCTATTATTTAACTGGGGTTTAATCCACAATAGGACATTGCTTTTTATGCTGTGTTTATTTATTCTCTTTCATAGTCTCCAGTGAAAGATCCTGTGAAAAGCCCTTTGAAATTGCAAATTATTTACACCCAGCATATTCCCTTTACCCACTATTTTATAAACCTTTGCAATACATTCTAGAAGGCCAAGGGGCCAGCTCTGCTGGTGTGATCCTATCAGTTGATATTTATCTATGTGCAGTATTACTCTGTTCATAACTGCACACTCCCATCTGCTTCCCCACTAGTGAARTGACCCCTCCAAATTGGCTGTTACACGCTTGCTGTAAAAGCCATTACGGGGTAATATCCGGTCTAGGTTTAAGTAGGCAGAAGAGATCTTGGAAAAAAATCTTGTCACAGGGGCTCTGCATCTAGCAAAAGAGATAATTTCTGCCATGCAAACGGTTATGCAAGTAGTGACATGTKTTGATCCATAGCTCTCCGGCCCTGTCAGGCCAGAGCCGGCTCTGTCTGTAAGGGTATTGTAGACTCGTGGATAACCAGATTGTTTGGCTGTGGTTTTAAATAATAGCTCTCCTTTCATGCCTGCCTTTGTGCTCTTTTTTTTTCCCCCCAGTATCCCATAGTTTAGCAAACTGGCAGTCTCACACGGGAACCTGATCTGCCCCACAGAGCTAAACTAGACAGGGTTCCCAGTTTGATGGTAACTGGAGTCAYGAGCTCCTCTCTCTTCTGGGTGCAGTTTTGCCTACCTTCATTTCTCTAACTGCTATTCCAAGCCATATTTTCCCCTTCCACTCATCTGTGGCTCACTCTGCCTGTGCTTCCTGCTCTCTGGGCTAACTCTGGGCTCTCCTCCCTTCATGAGTTCCTCTCTGTGCTGGATGCAGTCTTTTTTACCCACATTTCTCTCTTTGAGGCCCTGTTTCCATTCTCATGCTTCTAATATTCTTTGTCTTTCCTGATAACTTTTCAGTTTTCTCTTGGGCTACCTTTTAATTTGGTGTTGCCAACACATACCACCCTCCCACCCAGTCTTGCTGTAGACACAGTACTCCATGGTGCCTGTATAATTTCCCTGCTACCTAAACTCCTTGACATCTGCCTTAAGCTTTGGCCACCTGCGGGTGGACTTTGGGTGACCGGTCTGTGACTCAGCTGTCACTCGTCTTCCCTCTGTCAGCTTTGAAGTGTTTGTTGAATTAAAATGCTCTCTGAGAGATCAGACAGTCTTCTGCTGCAGGCCTGCAGTCACGTGGAGCCTTCAAAGAGGGATGCTCTGGCACSGAGCAGCATTTGGAAGAGAGCAGAGAAGAGAGGCTTTAAAATGAGGAGGGCACTAGCCCAGCAGCACTACTAAACACAGCGATTTTTGAATTGGAAAATAATGCTTTCCTGTGCACCACARAAATATGCAGAAAACATTTTAGGCAGAGACAGTGCCCTAGTCTGGTGTGAAAAGGGTCTAGCMGCACTACCTTCAGTGCAGCTGTATCAGTTAACACCACGTAAGCATTTGGATTTAAAATGTACTCCCCTGTAATTCTGCAGTTTTACATGCACCGCATTTCCAAAGAGGTTTATGCTGTAGATRCATCGTTAATCTCTGAAAGGTTGTAAGATTTCAAGCAAAGATCCTACAGAATTTCCTATAAGCATTTGTACTAATTATCTTAAATTCAAATTGTTTCACAAAATCAAAGGGGAATTAAGATTTTAATTTCTTTCTTCCCTTTTGTTTTCTTCATTATTTGACAAAGCCTAGCAACTAATCCCATCTTAAACATGAATATAAAATAGACCTAACAGCTGTTCTGTCTGCTACAAAACTTTATTTAAGCAGGCGTGGTCTGCATGTAATATGCACATGAAGGTCAAAGCTTGGGGACTGTGGTATAAAAATACAAAGCCTTGACATTATTTAATTACTTTATTTGTAATTTTTTTTCAAGTGAGTTTAGTGAATGATTAATGGTGTTGGCTTAAAAGAGGCATAGCGCTGGCAAGCACTGTGCAAACGTCAACATTGCAAATGTACCTCTGTCTTGACCTGCAGCACCTCTGCTATTCCCGTTTCCCATCTCTCTGGAGCAGAGCCTGCCAGTCCCATGGCTCTGTGCCAAATGGACTCCTGTTTTTCTGAAGTACGCAGCATCTGGAATGAAGTTGGAAAGGACACTTGGACCCCAAAGCCTGGAAAGATTTGTTTTACTACTGTGCGATGGAGGCAGCTGGGTTTTGGAGCATGAACTTTCTTCAGGTGAATTACTTTCTACATGAACTATGTGTTTTACATGTTCTAACCTGGATTTTGCCTCAGTGTGACACCAAATTAGGAACAGAGGGGTCCTGCTCATGCTGTTACTCTTACACAGGTGTCTGGGAGGGAGCCTTTGAGCAGATAGTGGGTAAGAATGTGATATGGACTCCACCTCTAGTGTCTTATAAAAGGAAATGTGCTTGGAGTTTCTTTAATACAAGGAATTTTTGCATTCCCCCTTTCCACACCTCTATGACCATACTGCATGCAGTATTACACAAGGGGGAGAGAGATGGGGACCACATCAGCTCTCTGCTCCTTCCCAGTCCAAATAGCTCGGCTGCATTAGACCCTGCAGGGCACGTAAACACGCTGTCCCTTTCCCCTTCGACTAGTTTTGCTAAGGACTGTGACCCAACTGTTAAGCACTAGATAATTTTTGAATGGACTGAAGCTGATTTGTGGCTAYGCATGGCAGCCACTCAAAAGCTCAGTTTTGTGTGAACAGGAAAAGCGCGTTGTTTTGAACAGAGTTTGTCCTTTTTGCTTTCTCTCTATTTTTTTCTTTCTTTTTTCCTCTTTGATTTCCTTTGGWAAAAGGAGAGCAGGCTGGAAAAAAAATCCCATTTTWAAAAAAAAAGGTTACCTGCATGTGGACGGTTTGGGAAACTAGTGCGAAAAGTGGAGTACAGAGAAGGGAGAAAGGAACTTCCAAGCACTGTTTTACTGCTTTCTGCCTGGAAGAAATGTAGAAAGTATTTGGAAAATGTGAAAACTCTGTATTTATCTCAGCATTTCTCATAGAAGACATTTTTTCCTGACCAAAAAGTTTCAGAGAGACACATTTTCACATTTCTTTTAACCAGCTTTCCTTTTGTTTTGCATAAAACATATACTGTATCAGAAATTTGAAAAGATGCTCATGCCAGCCTCCTTATAAATTGTGTTGAGCTTTATTCAACAAGTTCAAGTAACAAGTCTGAGCTTTGGTTTGGCTCTAGCTAAATCCCTTGGTTAAGACTTCAAAATCTGATATTTCAGGCTATTCCGTATGGGCGTCCTCCCCTTTCTGCGCTGAGTACGTTTTGGGGAATTCCGTAAGTTATTTTGAAGAACATTTGGTTGCTTCCAAGAGTTTTGAAATAGGCCTTACACAGAACAGTTCTCAGCTGGTTCGCTTAACTAAATTTTCAATTGAGATGTTACTTTCTTCTGTTTTGCATGTGCATGTAAATGTGTGTGTGTCCATTAGTGATATAATAATGCATTTCCTTTACTCTTTTACCTCTTCACTTGTGACAGAATGGCTGCTGAGGATGTTGTATCCTATTTTAAAACAATTTCTGCTTCWCTGTCGACCTTCTCTCCAGCTTTTGCCAAATTCTTCATAGCTGTTTTAACAATAGCAGGAGAAAGCCTTTCAGACTACTAGGGAATTTGCAATCAGATCATGTACTGCGGACCTTTGAAAAGAAAAAAATACAAAGACAAAGACTGAATGTGATAGAATTTTATTTAATGCAYTGGCATGAAGTGTAAATACATATTGCATACAGATACTAAACTTTCCTAGCTCTGATATGAAATAATTACCCTGGGGAGCTCTGTGTAAAATAAGTCCTATACAACCATTCAAATATGAATGATGTGATTCAGGTGACCTCTTCTTAATACTAAAGGTCATCCACTATGAATGTTTACTTAGTAACAGATTTTATTTTACCTTAGAAACAGATGGGGAACTTTTAAAAAGTTAATACCAATAGCTATTATTTTTGTGAAGCAGAGAAGATACCACAGTATACAGTGTATCAGTCATACATATTTTTTTGAGTCTGGCATTTAATTTGGATGASTGATTTCATTCAAAGACTCGGTGTGCTCCATGAAATAGGGGCCTCATCTTSAAAAGATCTGTGGCCAGCCAATTAGTGTCATCGTAAGACTTAGTTTTTGCATTTTGATATCTAAGTGATAACATACCACACACAACCTTCTGTCCTGTGTCCACTACCACCCCCTATTCTTCCATGGGATGTTAATTCCCATTATATGTGGAGAATGGTAGCTAAGACTTGTGCTGTGTGCTCCTGCTCCAGCAGTAGGTTTTGCATGCTGTTTCTAAAGTTTACAAGGAATAATTTCTTAAATTTTACTTCTGGCCAAGCCCTTCCCTGCAAGTCCAGAAACAATCCCCAGAGGACTACAGTTTTTGGGGTGGAARGTGGGTTATTTATAGTTAAACTTGTTATCCTGGAAGGTAGGCTCTTCTGATGTGATTTTATTTCTCAGTAAATATCATTTAGTTGTCTCTAGAGAACATGTATATCARTATTTACCTACTTTTCCCAAAGTGCTTTGGAGATGTAAAATGGGATATTCTCCAAGTGCTGAAGAACTGAGGTTTTTTTCTTTCCCCCATAATTCATCAAGAGCTAAATTGTGGCCTTCTGGTATTGAAAAGGAGGTTTATCACTGACTTTGGCGTTAAGAAGATATGTGTAGAGTCAAATCCCATGCAATAGCTATCTGTACCATTTACGGCTAGCAGTGTGTTAAGGTGGAAGTGAAATGGATTTCCTGGCCATTCTCTTGGAGACTTACCCTCCCTCCCAAAACGGTAGGCCCGAAAGTACTATCACCCTTAAAAGCATCTCAGTAAATGGCTTTTTCTCCATTTATGACGCTTACAGTCTCCATGGCAAGTGGCTAGGGATCGTCTATCTGTAACTGAGCCAATCAAGGTTCCTTTTAATCTCTCCGTAGTGTGGCAAACCACATCTCCTTGATGCTGTGCTTCCACGAAGGCTGTCCTGTTGCCAACTGATTTGCTTTCCACTGTGGCCGCATTGTTTCCTGTCTCTGGAGTAATTCCTGGAGTGGTGGTGGCAAGTAATAGCACTGTGTATTATGTTTTAACTCAAGAATAAGTCTTGAGCTACTGGCCTTAAGGTCGTCCTCTGAATTACTGAAGACAGGTAACCTTTTTTTCTCTGTTTTTTTCTTTCCCCCCGTCCAAATGTGTCTGGAAGCGTGACTTTTTATTGTGATTCTAGAGACTAAAACACCTCTATTCTCTCCGTCTGTCTTCTACAGCTACCTACGTTCTGTTTTGTTYGAAATGCATGGACTAAACTGGGAAAGAGGAACGTTCAGAGGAAGACTGTGCATGCTTCTGTAATCCAAATTAATTTTTAAGGCTCTTTCAAATTAAGCTCAGTCTTTGTGTTATCTTGCAGTGACTCTGAAATGACGCTAGCCCATAGCAATGGCGTAAACTTGAAGTTTCAATTAAAAAGGAACATAAGAAACCAGCTCAATTTACAGATACTTTAAACAGGCTATTTCTGTGATTTGAACAAGATCAGGAAGAAAAAGATCAGTGGGAATGAAAAATTGTCAAAAGATTGTCAGGAAGAGAAACAAACTTCATAGAAATTTGAGGCTTGACTTCAATTCTGTTCCATCAGCGTCAGCAAAGTGATAGGTCAGAAGTAAAATTATAGTGCAGAAAGGTTAGGAAAAAAGAAAGCAATGATAAGGAAAAGTGAGTTTGAAGAGAGTGGAAAGATCTATATGTTTTACAAGATGGAGGAAGAACAAATATTAAACTGGTTTGGAATGATAACRGAGACATTTCTTGGTGCTTTTCAGAGAGATTTACTTTCCTAGAGGGAATAAAAGGCCTAGGAAAGCAATTGGCCAGCTTTACCCACTTGCAAGAAACTCACTTATCCCAAACTTTGCAATTGCCAGGGCGAAAAAACACCAAAAGCCATCATGAACCTTAGTTTCAGTCTGAACTAATAACATGAGAGAGGGAACAAAAAATGGAAGATGGAGTCCTAGTGAGCATGTTAAAAAAATGAATCAATTCCTTTTTGCAGGTGCAGGAAAAAAGCAGGGCATGTAAGTTTGAGGACTGAAGTAATGTTAGAAGTCTAGGAGCCTATGAAAAATAAAATAAAACAAACACAAATGGTAATGCATAAGGGGCATATTACTGCCTGATGGCACATACGTTAGACTCCGACAGGAAGCATGTGCACAGCTTAAAAAGAAAGTATGTGCGTTTCAGATTTCACGGAAAGTGACAGTACCATATGTAGTGGTTAATGAGTTTGCAGTTTGCTAACTATGCCTAAAAAAGCTCGTACAGCTGCTTAGTGAGATCAGCTAGCTTTTTCTAATTCTTTCGGTGGGTAGTTGGTGTAGATCATCTAAATCTCTAAAGCTGGTATTATTATTTTTTTAATTACTTGCAGTATCATCTAGAAAGTTGAATCCTTGGCCCTTTGGGCTGGATGCTGTACAAACACGAGCTGAAACATCAGGCCACTCCAAGGAGGGTATTTTGTGAGAGATTCTTTTTCGATAGCTTACTCTGTTGGGCTAGATATTGACTGTTGCTCCACTGCAGAGACTGGTATCCAAAAAATATACACATTTGTTGCCTTCAGTGGCATTTACAGAGATTCACACCAGCKGATTATCTTGCTCTTGCTGTATGAGTTCAGTAGAGCTGCTCATGGCTTCAGTGGAGCCACACTAGCATGAGTCAGAAGGGACTCAGGCAGGATGTTAAGCTTTGACAGGCTTGTGAAATTAATATTTTGGAAATCAGCTCTGTTTGTCATTAGAATCTGTGATCTTTGCTTTTCACATTAGTGAGATTGTTATGAACCTCCTGTAAATATTCATTGTAAAAATCAAGTTGTCTGAAAATGGAAATGTGATCAGAAGCGCTTTCTGCAGAAGATGACATCAAATTGCTGAAACAGCTGCAAGAAAGAGCAGAGATGTGTGATGTATTTGGATTGCAGGGAATTAACAAACAAGATTTTGATTATCATAGGCAGGTGCAAAAGATGTGCTTTTCCTCAGTTACTCTTCAACATATATATTGACCACATGGTGCATGAAAGTGGCTCAAGTAAACTGCAGCAGCAGCATAAAAAACACATAATGACTGCACAGAAAGAACAATCTAAGCAGGGAAGAATAGATTAAGGCAGTCTTATTTGCACGTAATTTGTTTCTTTGTGAAAATGCTGAAGATCTTAAAAGCCTTGGTAAATGCCTTTAAGGGAATATGACAGAGAAAGGACCAAAAAAATCAATAGTCTTGATTCTTTTTCTCCTAGTTTGCATTAGTGTAACCTACTGGCTGAGTCTGTGTAATTTGGATGTCATCTAAATTTGCAGTTCAGACAGACTACTAAATGTAGCYCAACAAGACAGAGCCTTGTCTGTCTGATTGTGACTAATGTAGAGAAAATGAGGTGTCTAATAGGGGGTTCAAAACTGCCATTCCTCACGTAAACTGGAGATTTCAATTTTTCATTCCTTTTCAGTTAGAAATTACATCAGGAAACAAAGCACACATGGAAAATGCACAGGAAATCTGGCTTTTGCATTGACCATTTTTTTGCAAATGCTGCAGCCTTCTTTGATGTCACAAAAGATTAACCAATTAGCGAATTAGAGAGAAAAATGATTTTTTTTGGGGTGTCATTAATCAAGATTATTTCCTTTACCCTGGGGGGAGGAAATACCATAGGCAACAAGCCGTAATAATGCTCAATGAGCTCTAATTTATTTGAACTCCTTTCTAGGCAGAAACTATGGAACTTCTGAACGCATTTGCAGGCCTGGTCTTTAAGCCGCTTTGGCCTGGTCAAAGAAATTGTACAGGAAATTAGTTTCTGCCCCTTTAATGGCTAGGGTGGGAGATGAGCAAGCATGCCTGTAAGGCAGTGATGAAGAAACGGGTTGACACAATGACAGCCTCTTACACATCTCTTTTTATTGCATGCAGAAAGACATAAGATCCTTTTAATTGCTCATTTTCTACCTGCCATAGAGGACAACAGGAGGAACAAAAGAGAAAGAAACAACACTTGTCAAATGATCCTAAGGATCTAATTCTCACAGAGAATCCAAAGGCACTTTGTAGTTCTCTGACATGTTCTGCTGCAGCCCCATCTTGTCTGGTGAATGTTATGAAGAAGACGGGGGAAATGCTAATTCCTCAGACTGCTGTCTCCCTACAAATGGAGACTGTGATCTGAAAACACTTAGGGATGTGCCTAGCTTACACAGGCAGGCCAGCTGAAGTCAATAGCTAAGCAAAAACAAAATGGGAGGGTGATCATCTGACTAATCTCTGACGTTAATTTAGAAAAGTAACTGRCTGAATGAACACTAGATTCTGCTTTAAACTTTTTGAAACATTGGCTCAATAGCTAGAAGAACAATTTATTCTGTATATAATTAAAATGGCCACAAGAAAGGCAACTGGAAAAGCTTATTGTAATGGAAAATCTGGTTTCAGTTGTCAGAGCAGACTAAAATGTTGCATTAACCACACCATTGCTATGCTTGGGGACTGCTCCAAAACCGAACAGTGCAAAGCAAAGACTCTCCTTGATTTTAATAAGCACTGCATGAGGCAGAAATAAACCAGTTGACTGAATATCCAGTGCATACTAATGAAATGGGACTGAGGAGCKCTCTCTAGTTTGGAATGGGCTGAGGGGAGGAGACTTCCCATAACATCTGGTTATTTATTCATATGCATGCATGTTTTCCTTGCCTTTCCCTCACAGTCCATACTTGGGCAAGTTGTGGAGATTCCTCCCTCTTTTTCTTCCTTATGTGTTCTAAYTTCCCAAGATGATGCAAATTTCTTTCTTCTCTACTTCCTTTTTGTCCTAGCAAAAAGACCAACTGACCAACCAACAAACCAAGCAAATAAAAGTCATTGTATTTTTCCTATGTTTGTTTATTGCTTATAGGAAAACAGTGATTTTAAAATGATTTGGGATAGATTTTCCAAATGTGCAGTTACTCTGGTATGACACTTTTTAAGAACAAAACATTTGTCATGTTGCTTTGAAACAACTTTATGTTTTCAAATATAAAGAAAACATAATATTCAAAAAAGATTTAAATTAGAATATTTAAAAACATGCCAGAAGAGAGAACCATCATGTTATGATCATGGTGGTGAGACAAGTTGTGTAAAGAGAGTAGAGAGAGCAGTAGTATCTTTTTTTTTTTGGCTGATTGTTATAACTGGAGGAAAAACACACTCTGCCTCGTTGGTCTGAGGAAGTAGCAGGCAAATGAAGCAACCTTAAAACCCAGTTTAAGAAATATTGGATAGGTAGAAAGAGGAAATTGCAAGATGATCCAAAGACTAAGTCTTCAGAGATACTTCGATAGTTTTATTTGAAATTTCAACTTTTTGCTCTGCTTTATGCTTCCTTTTGTTTATATCATATCTTCACGGTGGGAAAATTGTTTCTCTCCCAACTACATCCACACTTCCATCTGGCAACTTCAATTTGTTTCTGACAATTGGCTTTACAGATGTTACCTCTATTGGCTTTACAGATGTTACCTCTGTCTTAGCTAGAACACGCTGCTATGTTGAAGTTGGTCTTCCAGTAATGAAGCACAATGAAGTATAGGCTTGTTCCTTTAGCCTCAAGCGAATAATGGTGGGAACAGATACTTCAGATGGTTTGGCAGCTAGACAGTGGGAAAACTCCATCAAAGTTGGTTAGTACAAACACATAGGGCTTGACTGTGACAGAACCCAGAGCAGCAGCAGTAACAGCTCTAGTGCTCCAGCTCGAGGGGCTAAGGCCAGTCTCTCCGGCTTGGTTTCACCACTGCTCCTTCCTTGCTTCCTGCAGCCTGGGGGGTTCCCCCAGTGACTCTTCCTGCCTTCCTGCCCAGCATCGCCGGGCACAGCTGAGGCCCTGGAGCCAAGGCTTGGCTCTTTTCTTACTCCGAGTCTTTGTGTCCCAGTGGTCCCTAAAGGCAAACACAGGAGGAAATCACAGAATGATTTGAATGAAATACTGCCACTTTTGCAATCTTTGTGGTGACAAGCTGTGACCTGGAATCTGTACGAGGGAGGGAGGGGAAGACAGAGAGAGAGAGAGTCAGAGAGAGAGGCAAGAGAAAATAGCACTCTGTAGTGCTATTTAGTATTAAAGCCACAAAGAATCATGTACTTGAAACTAAAAAGCTGCTAAAATATCAGTTATTTCTGGAAATGCATGCTATGTCTATCTCATGTTTGCAAATGTTTCTTTCCAATCATGTGTGAAAGAAGTTATTTAAACTATTTGAGATTCTTGTCTAAACACAGATAAAGTGTGATTATGAGACGATACCCCCACACAGTATTGCAAAAGTTAAGATAAAATGGTAAGAGTTTGCAGTGTTCATGCCAAGACTAAACTCTGTTTCCTGATACATTTTGCTTAGTTCTGAAACTAAAAATGTTAAATGCAGAGACAGGATTTCAGCTGTCTTCCATCTTCACACACCTCTCTCTGCAAGGACGCACTGCCCTCTTGGCCAGTGCACCACCTGAACAGCAGCACATGTGGCTCTGTCCCATGCACTGATCTCAGGATCACTTCTTGTCCTTGCTGTGCAAAACCAGACAGACAAACCTGGAGACTGGAAAGTTACTGTAGCTTTCTGCAGTTGTACTGAATGCATAGAACAGACAGTGTTACTTCAAGGGCCTGATCCAAAAATACTTTGAAGACCAGAGAAAAAAACTCATTGAATTCGGTGCCTTTTGAACAGGACTTTGAGACCCCATGCATAAGTTTTTATACAAAATATATAAAGCTCCATTAATGTATACAGATCTTTTCCTTTTGTCTCTTTCTCTGTGTATGTATCCCAATGCAGCTTTTGAGCAGTGATTTCATTTGAGATTTAGCTGCATTGAGCATCTGAGTATCAAGCAGAAAGTAAGAAGTAGAAAGTGAGAGATAGAAAAGGCAAAACAGACATGAACTCAGCTGAAATTCTGCTCCTGATGCAATCAGTAGGAGATTTATTTTGTATATGGGACTTTGTCTAGTATAAAAGCCACCCATTTCTGTCTGCCTTCTGCAGCTTTTGAAGGCTTCTTCATTTTCTCATACATAATAAAACAGACTTGTCCTTTAGGGAGGAAAAAAAGACAATTAAAAAATGATCTCATCCATGAAGAAGACTGTGGCAGTCTAATTCAGAAGGGGAATGCTCAGAAATCCAGACTAGCTCTGTGACAGTAAGGAACAACTGGTAAAACGCATCGGTCCCGAGTGTTGAGCCGTTGAGTGAAGCAAGAACGAATGAGAAATTCCTGTGCCTAAAGTTAAATGTATGGAATTTGGTTTCCTTTCTGGAGAGGCCAAATGGGAAATCAGAATCARCTTGTACTCATCCCACAGTGAGGCTATTTTTCATTGTTTCTTTTTTCTTCTTGAGTAAGATTAAGGGTCAGCTCAAGACCAGCCTGAAGTTAGGAAGTGTTAAGTCATTATCAGCTTTAGGTGGGATCATTTTCAGCACAGTGTGGCTGGTGCTTATCCTTCTACCTTTCAGCCAAGAATTTGTGGAAAACATCGTTGGGCTGAGCCCCAGCCTACGGCAGGCTAGTGGCAAGGGGACTGGGACTCACGAGCAAAAGGTCTCATTCTTCACACGAYTGTGAGACACTAGCAACTCTCCCCACTGCCTAATGCTCCTGCTTCCCCTGCCTATGCAAAATGATACAACTAATGTCATTTCCCTTAGCACAGGACGTGCATGCTGGAGAAAGACGGTATTTTCTTGAACATGCTGCAAGTCCAAAGGGCTTCTAGTCTTTTTTTTTTAAAAAATGCTAGCTGTCATTTATTCTGCTTTTTCACATATTTCATGATTTTACTATTGGATTTTGGGGGGAGTAGTAGTGTCCTGAGCCTCTATATAGCGATTTGCACTCTGTGTCTTCTCCTATCTCATTCAAACCAGATTTTCTTCCTTATTCTCCTTAGTGCTTTATCTCTGCTTCTGAGTTCTGTTACCCTTCTTTTTATCTCCAATTTTTTATCTCCATTTTCCTATATATTTTCTTGGTATTTCAACTTTCCTATATTTTACCTACTTTTATTTTATTTTTCAGTTTAGCTTTCTTCCTCTGCCCCTAGTTTTTCACAGTCTCTATTCTTTTCCTTTTCTTCCAAAGAACTATACTGAGAGGAGGAGAGAAGCAAAAAGAGTTCTGGGCAGCTGATGATGGCTGATATCAACCTCAGCCAACAGAGTTTTTTGAACAACTTGTTTCCTACTAAAACTTATGCTCATTATTCATCTGTAAACTATGCAGTAGGCTGGGACAGTTCTTTGCRTGCATTATCTCTTTCCAATGAGTTTAAGATATTTTTATTCCTTCCTCTGTGTGCAGATTAGCTTGTGATGTCATTGTTCTGCAGTACCCTGTATGTTTGCTAATCTATTGGCATGTTTATGACCTCTAAGTTAAACTTACTTGACAAAGAAAAGTTGAACATATATGAAACAATATCATTTAATTTCTTTCTTTTTTTTTTCCCTGATGGAATGGGGGATGGGGAACAGACTCCTCTATGACTTTGCAAGAATAGTCTTCCTTAATGAAGAAAATCTTTTCCCCAGCTTTCTATGCATATCTCTACTACAAYGTCATTTAGAAAGACTTTCTAATGAATCCTGGAGTGTGAACTTATTTTAAATGCTTGACTGGCTCTACTTCTCTGGCTTACTTCTGCATGGCATTGGCTGGTTTTAGACTATATGTTTATTTCTGAACTATCTGCTTTTTGGGAAAGATGGATCTCTGGAAAATGACCTTGCTGTATACCACTTTTCGCAACACTTTCCTTTGTAATGTTTTTGTGGTGGATATTCTGGGAAATAAAAGTGGGAAATAAAGCCGCTATTTCTGGGAAAGGAAAGCTTCAAGTGTCGCCAGCCTTGGTTGAATACTGGAAAGAGGGTGCAGCCTGGTGATCCTTTCAAAAGGTACTTTAAGGCTTTAATTTCTGCCTGAGGATAGAACTCCTAAAAGCATTTGGCTTGAGAAAAAAAAAAAAAAAAAAAAAAAAAMAGGACAAGGTCCTAGGCACTACACTGCAGCATATTATTGTTTTCTTCACCCGCTTGGCTCATTCCTTACAGTGAGTCACCTGCAACCAGTTCTTTTCTTGCTAGTCAGTGTGCAGAGGATGTTAGGGCTTTGCCCAAGCTGCAGCTCCTCCTACCTCCTGAACAGACAACATGAACACCCTCAAATTAACTATTTCCTTCCTTTCTCTGCCTCGTTCAGCCTCTCTTCATGAATGGTAGTTTCYCCAGGGCATCCTCACCCTGCAGGAGAAGATTTGCTTGGAGCCTAGTGCATGGCCTGGTGGATATCTTTAAAGAAACTTGCAAGTGCTTTGGAGCCCATGGATGCCTGTCTACACCCTCCATACCATTTGTCTTTCACCACCAGCATTGGCCCAATAATGACMTTTACCAGTCAGAAAATGCCTTCCTCAATGGACACATAGTTTCATATTAATTTCGACCTATTTTCATCTTCTGAAAACTGATCAGCAGAAGAGTGTCTTCATTTTTTGGAAACTTAAAGATGCAGCCACACACTCGTTTAGCTCTTTCCTTTTAAGTTCTATTCTTTTAACAAACTACYTTAGGAAGATCTGACTGTACATGATAAGGCCATAAATTTGATGCACAGATGGTCCAATCGTCTTTGTAATTATTGTATTGCGCCATTAGGTACACAAGGGTTTCATTTGTTTAAGATATATTTTTCTTGTAATTGGAATCTGTCATGGCGCATTGGCTTGTCTGTTTGCTGCTGGACAAAATATTCATGTAACAGGTTTATAGGAATAGGTTTAGCTCAGTGCRAGGATATTTTTTCCCCCATCTTCCAATAAGGAATGAAGTCATGTGTAATATATGGTAYTGTTGGCTGACCTAGTGTTATCATAAAGATAATATGTCCATTGAGAGAAGCATTCTACRTGAGGCCAGTGATTTGTTTTTAGAAAGAGTTTCCCATTAATGTTAAATAGAGAAATAGTAATTATTTTTAAACCGTTCATTTAAACCTACAATGRAATATTCCTGCTTGCTCTGCATAGAGAATAGCAAGGCTTGTACAAAAAGATGRGAAAGAAAGTACTGCTTAATCTTTTGACTAAACAAAAAATATYCATTTTTGTCAATTCCTGTGATTTAATTAAAATACAGAGGTTGATTCRAAACCAGACCAAACTAACACCTAATTATCACAAGTGTTAATTACAAGTCTTGCTTTAACTGAATGACTAATAGAGCAGAATGGCAAACGYCTTTCCAACAGCAAACAGATTTACTGACAAATGAAGTAGGATGCAAATTGAGGGCATCTTCTAGCCTTTGAAATCCTGCTTTACTACTGCTGTGAATAATAAGTGGGAATTGTTTTAGCCCATGTTGGGATTGTTTATCATGAAATTCTGCTCTCTGTTTGAGGCAATGAAAATGCAAAATGAAAATAGCGTAAACACCTTAATCCACAAATCTTTTTCTCTCCAGTGGCACATTTTAAATATGTAGATACGGCATAAAAGCCACAAGTCAGTCTGCTGGGTGTATACTGCCAGTCAGCTATAGAACTCAAGTTAGAGGTAAAATGCAGGTTTCAAATATGAGTAATCCCGGAAGACAGACATTTATGAAGAGCTTATTACTAGAAGTTGTTTTGGACAGCTGTTAACGCCAAACCAGAGCTTGTATTTAGAAAACATAACATTTTCTTCATACTCAGCRAAACTAACTGAATTGCAACCCCAGAAATGACAAATCTTGTAACTTTTAATTTTTAAACCATAGCGAGGAGATTTTTTGTTTCCATTCTTCTTGTTGGCTATGTAGGAAGTCAACCTACTATTTAGCTTCGTTCCAGGGATGTGATRTGTAAAATGACGTAAAATTTCAGGACAGACAGGAAACTTTACACTAATTCAGGGAAGGAGAAGCCCAAATTTAGAAATACTCTTAGGATAGCTAAGGCATTTATTTGTAAAAGTGTGAAAGAATAAGGATGCTCAGAGATGGAAGAAGATGAGTAAGTTTCATGTACTTAGTTGCCAAACTTGCAAATATTGATGATGTACTTAATTTTGTTTCTTGGCGGTTTTGACAAAAGTAACAGAACTATGAAAAAACAGAAATTCATTCCCAAACAAACCTTTTTTGTAAGATTGGGAATTATAGTCCAAAAGGGCCATTCTACATCCTTAATTTGATTAATTTGTCTCTCTGTGTACCTGTCTGTCTATCTGCTCAGTTTTGCTTTCTAGTCCAAATGATCAGAGAATATTTCAAAATCTTTAAGACTACAAATTTTTCATCTAAGAGTACGCCCTATGTATTTGCATGGTTATTTCTGTAGCGTAGCATGAGAAGGAATTCTTGTATTTCCCCTTAAAAAAAATATTTCCAGGTAAAGCTGATGAGTTTAAAGGTAATAGCCATAGCACAGTGATATYTTACATTCATATTACTGYCTGAATTGCAGCACCTCGAAGTGTTTTGCAAACATCAGTGAGTTTAGCMTCAAGCTGCCCAGGGCGGTGGGRCTGTTATCACCACTTACAGACACASAGAGATGGAGAGCTGAATTACCCAAAATCTATGCGGCAGATCGGCAAGTAAATGTCTATAAATGAAATGTGTTGACTCAAAGTCCRGTTACTCCACATGYAGGCTTTTATAGCATCCTATTTTGCACTGTAAAATCAGTTCTGTTCTTGGCTACAGTGAACTTGGTGTTACAGGTCAAAATGATGGTTTTGCTGAGAGTCAGCTGCCACCAAACTCTGGAGGRCTTGTTTTGATGGAAGGAAAGCCAATACTAGTGGCTTTATTCGCTCGTGGTGATTACTAGCAGTGACATCCGACCACTCTCACATTAAGCTTAGAACAATACAATTCGGCAAAGAACTACCCTCTGATCTGGTCTGATTTGGCTCTGTACTACCTAATGACCCTTTGCTATTGAGAGAAGTAAAACTTTAAAGCCTTTCTGAGTGTTATCTCACCAGGATCTTGGTGCTATGTTTAGTGGATCCAGTGATCTGGTTGGCAGTTGGTTATTTCCTTTTCATGACAACTGTTGCAAAGAATAACATGCTTTCTCTCTCTCTCTCTCTCTCTCACTTTTCTTTTTTTTATCTTGTGATATTAAGTTCCAAGTATCCTATGCTAAACATGCAATTTCAAGTCCTAATCCGAGTGGCACCACTGGGAATTGCAGAGTGCTCTCTTCRCTGGGAGCAGCATTGGCACATCAGYCCCCCGGTGTGCTAGGGCATTACATCGGCTACTTATCGGCAACATTTTTGTACTGTTTGTATTCACAGGAGATTAAGTCCCAGTGTGATTTTATTCTGGCCTCTTCTAAATTAGATTAGTGCAAATCAATTGAATCTTTCTTTCAAAAAGGTAATTTGTTGCCAATATCTTGCAGGATCTACTATTGAAATGGGATCAGTTGCTACAGCGTTCAACAAGGTTGATCTGCTGAGCTGAAATGAAGTTAGTGGTTTGCTATTCATTAAAAAAATCATTGCTTCTGTGACTGATGAAATTCTTTTTTGAGTAAGACACTACATCTGACAGGAGTAGTCCAAAGCAACACTTATTTAATGGTGTTGGATATTCATTTTGGAAAAGAGCTGAGTTAGAAATCATGCAAGCATCTGTTACACAGTTAGATTAGATAATGTAAATGTTTAGAAAATGCAAATGAAGCTCACGATAATTAGTAATGATGYCTTTCTACTTTTATTAATAAGGTAATGCTTCTGGCAATTACATTTAAATTTCATATGAAGGTCCAAAGCTCTGGAACAATTTCCTGTTGTTTAGAAGAAGAGAATTCAGGGTGAACTCACTTGGCAATCTGTACTGTGGGCTTGTTAGAGGATTGGAAACTACTTGTCCTTATTTCTCATTACCGAACCATTGCTTTTTCTTTGTATGTCTGATACTGGGAAGAATGAGAACCATATATGATCGTGAATGATTGTGCCAGAGACTGTGTAGAATGGCTTTTATAATAACATTTTGAAATGAAAAGGCAGCCTTCTGTGTAACTTTTAGCGTGTCCAAACATGTAAAGCAACATGTGTCCTGTAGAGAGGGGAAAAAAGCTGCACAATTTTCTATCTAGGGCAGCCTTGCTAAGGCATACTTCTTAATTTAAGCACGTCCTTTCTGAAATGTCTAGGACCCACTSAAGGCTGATGTCTAAGTCTGTATTGGTGGCATAAGCCAGTCCAAAATCCTGGCGGAGAAACAGAAAGGGAAGAACACTGAATGTTAACAAAGGCGTCATTAATATTGATGTGTAATTCACATGGCAGTGAAAAGCTGCATTATTAGCCACTATTGTTATGGTTCTGGCATTAATATTCAATGAGAATGTGTGGGTATTGAAATTCCCTGACTTGTGGGTACCCTAGTTGTCCAATAATAATAAWAAAAAAATATGCTAGAGTCAGTGSAGCCTGGTGCTATCCCCATAGTAATCAAGCTCTGCTTTGTTTTATAGAGGTTTCTGAGCTCTCTCAAAGAGAGAATCATATCRATATGTCTTGTGGAAGAAGGTCACTCATACTTTGCTCTACCTCCAGGAAATTCCTGTACCTAGAGACGAAGGGAGCACCCCTCCTCTATAGCTCCACGTTGAATCTCTGTTGAAGACACCTGTCATGGGAGGTAATTTTTTAATACCTGGTTATCTGAAACTCACTCCCTATCATTCTTTTTTCTCCTATGATACCCTTTATATTCTGTCATATCAAATAGAGAGCAGTCTTGGTTTTAACCTCAATTATAAATAAGTTGAATTTTTGAAGATGTGCACTGATAAAAGACCCCATTCGTGGTAAGCTTTTCCTGAAATCAAATGCTTGCTCAAATGTGTTGACTTTCTGAATATTTGAACATGGAATCATTTGATCATTTATACGTATAATGAGATTCTGTGACGCAGTATTTGTGCACATGTGTAGGCATGGTCTATTGAGATGCACAGGATATAACTACCTCTGTGAAAGTAATCGCATTGACATCAACAGGACTACTGCAATGCATAAAGGCAAGTATATACATGAAGTTCTTGCAGGCTGGAGGTCTCAGTGTGTGACTTAAAGGTTCCATTTTTTGAAGACTTATCTGAAACTGTATGCTGACTGTAACAACAGAGTGCTTTTCTRTTGCATTCTCATCATCTAGAATAGAATTTTGTTTAAAAACCCCAAAAACTCTATGCATCTTGAAAAGCCTAATTCCCAGGAATAAACTATAAATTCTCTGAGTTTTTTTTTTTTATTATTATTAATAAAAAGCCACTTAAGGCCTTTCAAAGAAATCACAAGGTGCATAGGCCTTACAACATGCTACAAACAGGCAGATGTCATCCTGTGTAATTAGTTTTCCCTAATTATCATTGGTAACTACTGAAATTAAATATATCTTTATTTCATCAGCTTATAGAGTCGAAGATTTCTTTACTCCTCTCTGTGGCGGTGGCTAATGAAAAAGCAGACAGACTCCCACTCCGCTTCATGACACCTTTTTAAAACTAAATGCTGAGCTTGGTACAGTGAATCCCAAAATACAAAACAAACCTCTGCTGAAACCACTGTCATAGAGTGACAGTGATCTCTAATACTCCTTCTATCTACTCCCAGCGATGTGATACTAACAAAAAGCTCAAGTGGGACACAGACAAAGCAGAATGAGAAATGTCAGTCTTTTGGGGTGATTTATTGTCAAGCTGGTACTTCAGCAAAATGCTTTGGAGTGCCACGAAGACACATGGTGCTGAGACGACTGAACCAAACCAGCATTCTCTGGTGGCACGTTTTGTTGCGCAGCCAGATTCAGAGATGATTCAGCAGCTGCAAATGGGAGAAGAGTTGGGAAGCGTTATCACATGTATTTTGAAAAGTTTTCTTCAGCATTTCCATGCTATTCATAATTCATGTTGAAGAATACTTATTTGTACTGTGCCACCAGCTGCTAGTTGCTTTATAGTAGCATCATTAGCCCACTACAAGGAAATGACAATGAACACCAAATACAGCTGGGACATTAGTGTAGCTACATAATGCATAGAAAGAGACTGAGGATAAAGCGAATATTTAGAGCCACTTACTCCAGGATATCCTAATCAGTTAATGGCATCCTGAAGAGCCTTATTCTACTCTTGACTAGTAAAACACTTAAGTCTTGTTGCAAGTTCTGAACATTTGAGAAGACAATATACATTCCTTCTCATCCTCAAAGCACTCTATAAGCAGTCTGTATTCACCTTTCTTACCCTGCACCTCAGTCATTGATAGCACTTCTTCAGTAACAAGCGTTTTGTCTTTTGTCCCAGTTTATACTGGCTGATAGATCTTCTCATGTGGGCCTTGACCATTTGGAAGATTTGCCCTTCCATCACTGCAGATAATTGAATCGATCTTCTCCAAACCATCTGAAAATAAGAAATGGGCAACTAGTCCGTTCAAACTGATTATTAGCATGACGATAGCCTACCTTTTGCCCCAATTGCTCCTCCAACCTGCTCTTAGCCTCTAACTCTAAGCTCAAATAAGGTATTTTCAAAGTCATCCCAAGACAAGGCTTTCTGTATCTTCCTAGTTTTAGCCTCTCAGTACAGATTACAATTCTCAGTTTCCCATGTGTGGTGTTGTCTTCCCATTCCTGGGGGAATAAATAAAGCTGTCCTCCAGCTCTATGGTGATCCTACCTGCAGTTTATTATATTGCACTTTTATTCACCAGGTGGGGATTTCTTTAGGTAATTCTTTGCTATAAGGAATGCCATGTGAGAGCATATGCTAATATCTAGGTAATAGTGGTCCTTAGTACTTTGCTCTGAAACGAAGGCTGTCCTGCCTGGTAGTTTATGAAAAATCTATCTAATGATAAGTCTATTTATCTTTCTGCATTCCCAGCTGAGAGTCTCAATGCCCTCTTTTAATCAGAGTTCAGGGTGAGTGACATGCAATCAGAGAAGGTTTTCAGAGAACAGTAAGATGCTTGTCATTTCACTTGTGCACTTAACATGGCTTTTTTTTTTCATCAAATAACAATGGCATTCACAAAAGTAAGGAGGAACCTAACACACATCACACAGCCAGATGTGGCTAATGCAGAGCAGGACATTTTGCTGGAGAAAATTTAAAGCATTTCTCTATAGYCACAGATTGACTCCAACTCCATGGAGTCACCTGGTACTCTGGGGCTGACGAGAGCTCAGTGCTATCCATATGTTCTTTTGTTCCCAATAATTAGAAGATTAAAAGTATTTTTCAGGACAATGGCTGCTGCTGTTGCCATTTCATGTTAGCAGCCTGGTGTTTAAGCCMTTTAAGGATTCAGTGTGAGCAAGCAGGTGTTTATTAATCCCCTTGTATTTGAACTGTGGGAGAAATGTGATCTCCAGGATGGAAAGAAAATGTTCCAGCACTGTCATGGCAMAGTAACCAGCCTTCAGAGCCTGCCCTAAGAGCTGCTTACCTAAATCCTCCAGAGGCAGAAAGCTGCAAAACATGTGCCATAGAAGCCAAGGAGGAAAGGGAAAGCCTGGACAGAGTTTGCAATGACTTGACTGGAGTCCTACTCCCACACTGGGAGGGCTCCTACTGCTTTGTGGTGGCTGAGGAGCAATGTGACGGTATCAGCCTTCATGGTCTCTGGAGGCTTTTTTCATCCCAGAGAGATGCAAATTACCCYCAAATCCGTATGGTGGCTCAGCTGGATGGCCCTGTCCCCGGCATGGAAGCTACCTGGGACTTGCTAGAGAGCCTCAGGCTTGCTACAAGTGTGTTCTGCTTTTCCTTCATGCCACCCTGTCTGCAAGGCTGTGCAGTGTTTACCTGAGAAAAACATGGCAACAAAACAAGAGCAAGGACAAGTTTTCAGGAGAAAGCACAGTGTGTTTCATCTCTAGGATATACTCATCAAATCTGCCTTCAAAAATGGCAGACACCTCCTAGACATTTAAAAGTACACTGCACAGTAAGGAAAATCACAGCAATTTCATGCGCCATGTGAACTGGAGTCTAGATTTATGAAAGCAATTTTTGTGTTGTGCTTTCTTCACAAGTTCTTTTAAATGCATTTCAAGAATACTGTATAATTTCAGTCTATGCAACTCATTTTCCCTATCGACCAAGCTGTAGATGTATACAACAGCCTATTACTAAGAATCACACTTAATCCTTTCAATATTTCCCAATGAACCTGGATATTAATTCAGACTGGACCTCCTACTGGTTTAATTTTGTAACCTGAGTAAAACACACTCCCAATACATGATGTATTGTAAAAGATGTGTACCCAAGATGCTGTTAAGCTAATCGGTATTATTTTTCACTTGACGTACTGCATTTATGTTTGTGATAAGACTTTGTGTCATCTACTCTATTTGCTAGAGCTTTGAGAAACGTATAAATGAGATACAAAATATCCCAGGAATCATTTTTTTCGTATATCATTTTAAACTTAAAAAATAATTCATTCTTCTGGTTAACTTTGCATTTTTTTTTTGACATCCTAACATACATGTGTTTTCCAATAAGAAAAAAAAATCATTTACTTAGAATCAATACTTCTCTTTCAGATGCCTGGATACCTAAATTAATTTAATGATCATATTTTTCTGTGGGGGAGGGGGAAAGGTCAAACACATAGTTGTTGATTTCTAGGTATAAAGGAAAAACAGTCCTTTGGACCTGTGATGGACCAAGTGACTTAGAAACTTAAAATACCATTGAAATTCCATCAAATTTGCTTGATGTTCAAGAGGTACATCTTGAACATCTTTGCTTGATGTACAGAGGTGCATGGGATTTTTCTGCTATGGGCATACAGCTACACTGGGACAATCTCACAACAGTCTTTTTTGAGGGGGAAGTCTGCTCAGTAAACTTCTGTGGAAAATCTGGCTGTACAAGTGTTTATGCGACTTCACAGAAGAGGAAGATCCAGGTAAGGCCACTTCAGGTACGGCAAAATCAGACACACATATGTATGCGTGCCTCACGTAAAACTTCTATGACTATTTACAACCAGCAAAGTTCACCTGTACCTCCTTTACCAATGCTTTAGCTCCCTCAACCATTTATCTCCTCACTCCCTCTGACATAGAAAGCCTTTTTTTTTCATTTTCCTAATTGTAGAGATTAGAAATGTACTGAGAATTCAACCTAGATTTCATCAGTCGTAAAGCAGTGCCTCATCTTTAAGATTACCCATTTTCTTACAAGGCAAATGAATGAGCCAATGAACAGAGTGGTTCTGCATGAACCTCTGCAAGGATCCAGAACAATACTGTCTCTATGTTGTTACACTGTGAGTTTGTATTATGCAACTGGCTCTGTAAAAGTATATAAACGAAGAGTGTGCCAATCTGACAGATATGTAACACAGATTTTTTTAAACTCAGTGTGGCTTTCTGCCTTCAGATAAAAGAAATGTGGATGTGCAGGAGAATGAAGGGCTGTGGAGGACAAAAACGAAAGTGCATTTGAATTGCAAGCAAGAACTGAAAAACCTGTAACAGCAGATTAAAAATCCAAATACAGAGTGGAAAGAAAGCAACAAGTTTTTAACAGTGGATAGATTTTATGGCAAAGAAGCAAAGGATTTCTGTGTTTAACTGTGCTTACAATTAATCAACTTTTAATTCTGTTCATTAAGCTTTGTTACTTATGAAGCAGAGTGTATTATAGTCACAAAGGAGCAGATTTGATTAAAATTTGAAGTGGAGCAATTCAGAAATAGTACTGCCACCCAGCAGAGCTAAGCCGGATTCACATGTAGAGGGTTCTGCCACAGTAAATCCAATGGAGCTGCTCCTTCTAACGGATCACTGTTTGGCTCTAGTTCCTGGGTCCTTCTTACTCGCATATGTGTGTGTGTGTTTACAAAACTGTATAGCAAAGTCTTGTACATAGGTATAACAAACAATTTCCTCCTTGCAAAGCAGCTCTGCTGGCAGTGTGATGATCTTACGTTGTTACGATGCAGGAACAATTTTCAGTTATCACAACATAGGCATCCGACAAGGGACCATTCTCCCAAGGTTTATTTCCAGCAGACCTCCTGCTTCAAGGAGTCATTTCTTAAGCATCCCCCTTTAATTAAAGGCCAGTCCTGATGTGATTTTTCTAAATGTCCAAACCAGTTTTCACTAGATTTAAAAAAGCCCCAAAACCTGAACTGAGTGTGTATGGACTTTCCTCATCCAAAGGTGTGACCAGCTAGCTCTGAGTGACATTTCCAACCTATAATAAAGAATTTGCAATAATATTGAGGCCAAGTCAAGTATTTTATTGGCTCTTCATCTTATAATGAATCAGAATCTGAGCTTAGCTAGTTTCTTTTACTCCTATTGGATGTGTTAAACTTATCTGCTAGCTTTGGTTCCTTTCACTCTTAATGCCTCTTAACTTGTCCCCAAATCCTGCAGACTCAGTTCTTCTCATTGACAATGCCCTGATCATGAAGAAACCTGCCTAATGCTTTCCCCTTGTGAGATGCAYGTATATTTGTCTATTAGCTGGAGAAAAGTATGTAGTAAATGTCAATGCTAAATATTCAGGATACTGGGATTTTCTTTTCCAGTGCAAGTGTCAGGTTGTGTAGGATGTCATACTTTTGCATTTGGCCATTGTCAAAAAGGCCATGCTTTTAAGATCTGTTTTGACTCCTATACACTTCACTAGGAAATTTTTGCCTTTAAAGTGAATGTCATAATTAAGAATGTGCTTGGATGCATGAAGACAAATAGAGAGTCTGGCCTCAGGAAATCTGTGGCTCTAGCTTCCTCTGGATCCCTTGGGAAAATGAGCCTGTTGTGAAATCTTAACGATGTCCTGCCTTTAGGAGTTGTTCCTGCTGCCTTTCTCTCACTTACATAATTACATCTGCTCTTTTGCAATACGTAATGAACAATATTTAGGACAGGCCAAAACTTGTTTGCCTTATTGACACAAACAGTCTCATGGAAAGCCCTGGGATTATTCATGTGAATGAACTCAGCAGGGTGTAGCCCACTCTCTCATTGCTGTAGCACTCAATTTTGGGGAACATTCRTGGCATTTCACAGATACGTGTGTCTCTTTAACTACTGAGGAGTATTCTCTGAGCACTTAGAAATATCCATGTATCTCTAGCTTGTGAGCTGCTTGCCATCCAGAAGATGCTGTTATTTCCTGAAAAAGCTCTTTTTGAAAACCAAACTTCGTCTGTCTTCAGATGGTGGTAAAGGCCTTTCAAATGGTGCTAAAGGRTGAGGTTCAGGTCTCTGCTCTTTTTCCTTTGGAGTAAAGTCAAGTACGAGTCTCTGCTGTCCCAGGTCCGTACCCTCACTGCGAGGCTGTGGAGGCAGTCACTGGCTGTGGCCTGCTGAATGCTGAATTGTGTAACAAAGTGGACTAGGGCCAGCAAAAGCGAGGGAGGCTGACTGTACTGTCYAGTGGTGAAAGCACCATGCTCAGAGATGTTGCTAGTGATATCTTTTTGYGAATTCTTTATTTGCCAGGCTAGCCTAGTGTTGACAGGCTTCTCTCTTTCCAGAGAATTTCGATGTTAGAGTCGAGAAAGATTAATCAAAACTGGTTCCTTTCCAAGAATTGGCAAGTTTTCTGGAAACATAATAGCAAATGTGTCTTTCAACTAATTTTGCTACTTGCTGTATGCTTTGAAACTCTGGTTCTGCCACTTCCTAAGTTCTTCTCCCCACACCCAGCAACATTTAATTGTTAGCCTTTTTTTGCCTAGATAACATAAAATTATGAGGATTTAAAAGTTATTTACATTTATTTCTGGTTTTAGAAACTGATGCCTTAATATATATATTACATTATAGGGGACTGAGTGTCTCTTGTCCATGGTGGATGCAATGTAGGGCTGTACTCTACTGTTAAGGTGTCTAGGAAGAACTGGCTCTCAGGGGGATGCCTGTTCTTGCTGAAATAAGATCCCTCTATCACTTCTTTCCCCCAGGACAAAAATGAAAATGACTTTAGAGGAAATTCTTATATAAAATAAGGATTTTTTTTTGCTACCATCTAATTTCCAATGAATAAGAATTACTTTCGTGCTATGTCAGAGTTGGATAGGATTTTAGCTGAATTTACCCTGAGCAWTTGAGCTTTAGAAAGTGAAACCTTTTTTCCATAGATATGAGTCTGTTCATGGCTTGTATATTACAGTTTTCCTTATTACATCTCATGGATTGAAGCCTAAGGCTTTGCAAGTGAGTTGCCCAAAACTGAAGGACCCCTACAAGCTTTGACAACCAACAACCTGCATTAACAAATGATGTAGATATTTCATTTGAAGTGGGAAGAATAAAGAACATCATTGCTTTAAGTCAGTGAGGAAAATGAAAAACTTAATATAGGTTGAGCACAAAAGATGAGTCCAAACCTGATTGCTTTCTGTAAGAATAATTAAAAAGAGGCACTTTAAAAAGATACACGCTTTTACAAGCTCCTTCTTCAAGAGTTTTTCATTTATTTTCTCTGTTTCTTCTTCTGTCTCACAGCACACATGCTGACCTACTGGCTGCTTACCTTCATTAGTAGCTAAATTCATGCAGTTTGTCCAAGATTATTTTACTGGGAAACAAACTTGATAGACTGTGAGGTTTGCATGATGGTCATCTGGAGATGTGATGTTCCTGTTTTTACTTTATCGGTTTGTACAGTGGAATCTGTTCATAAACAATAGCTGTTTAAACATAAAAGACTTTTAGATGTTTTTCAGCACCTCAATTATCCAGCATGATTTTCACATAAGCTGAATGCCCAGCACCTGCTTACTTACATTCTCTGCAATTAGCAGCTCTGAAAATTGTATGAATATGTCCAGCTATAATCCTAGAGGTCTCATGATATCATGGTACAAAAGCTGAACTCCATCCTCAGTGATACTTAAAAGGTGCCTTGCAAGAAGTATATGATGTACGAATTTCTCAGGTTTCATAAAATACAGGACTTGCAAGGAATAAAATGTATCAGTCATGAAAATGGACCAACATGCAAGAAGCAAAAGATGAATATTACATGCCTCTGAGATTATATAAAAATCAGGTTCAGTTCCATATGCCACGAACTATGAAATGTGGTCACTGTTTGGCATAATCTGACAATTGTTTTGAAAAAAAAWAGATTTTTTTTTATAAGGAAAAGGTTACACAGTGGGAAACATATGTTGCACTTACTTTGAGGGATCCCATGATTCTGTTTTATGTCAACTTTTTAATCACTCCTCCTTAAACAAACTCCACTCTGCTAGTGTACGAGAGCGACAACTCATTGGGGCTAAGGAAAAATTTCTGAATAGTGAAGGAGTGGTGGAACTCTGCATATACTGATATGAGATGAAATGCAGTTCTTCATAGCCCTTTGTAACAAAGCACACTTTGTCTTCATGTTTTTTTTTTTTTTTTTCTGGACACATGAGAAGCATGAGACACAAGTTTCTGTTTGTGCCCTAGGAGGACAAAAGTAATCGTCACAAGGCAATGTTTAAAAACAAGGAGCTGCCAAACTGCCACAACCACAAGTGGACCCTGAGGCCCAGGCGGCAGAGCAGAGGGAGAGTCTTGGGACAGAAGACATTGGTTTTCAGYTTCTGGTTTTCAGGTTTTTGCTGGTAGAGGCCAGTGTTGTTGCACAGTGCAGCTGCTTCTTACCTCCCGTTCCCTGCCTTTGGAGGATCCTGGGTTTATTCTCCCTGCAAACATCATTTATATCTTTGATGCCCCAAGCTGCTGTGATTTCTAGTAGTGCTAATTTCTATGGCTGAGTGTGGGCAGGGGATGGGGATTTGAATGATTCTGCCTATATAACTTAGATACGGTAAGTTTGCTTTACTTTCAAGAATGAGGACTTGGAACCTTCCAGAGACGAAATTCCTTGATGTGTTTAGATATAGATCTGAATCTAAAATGAAGGGTTTTTTTTTGCTCATGTGTAGATCTAGCTGACTTTTTCACCAGGTTGGCCAATATGGCTATTGACATACTTAACATTTTCTTTTTTCCCATTCAAGTGTCACAGAAATGAAAATGTGGTGATTTGTTTAGTTTTTGAGATTACTTTGCCAAGTGAGTAGGAACAGATTTTAGGCAATAGCTTAGTTTTTGTTCAGCTCACATAATAAGCTACCTCAATATCAACAGCAAATATGTCTCCTTTTTGATATGTATCAGTTCCCATTGTATAGTATCATTTCCCATTCTACACTGTAGTTAAAAGGTCAATGATGAAGTCATTTGGTATTTAATCATCCTAGTGTTCTGGCTCCTTAATTTAACAAAAATGATTAAGAGCTTGAATTTGTTGAAAATTATGAGAGGCAGAATTTGGTTCTTGCTGCATTTCCATGTTTAGAGCAGCTTTGCATGTTCTTTTTTTTTGTTTGTTTGTCTTTTTTTTGCATCCTTCTTGGGTTTTGCTGAAATGGCCTAATATTTTGCAGTTCTGTCTCCTGTTAAAAAATGTTAGAGTTCTTTTTCAGACAAAATCACATTTTAGAAAAAAAATTGAAAATTGGAAATGATGATGATTTMGATCATCTCCTTATATTCCCACTGATATTCCTAGAAGATACATACCTAAATTCCAGATTTTTGTTTTAATCTTAACTGTGTTCCTTTGGTTCTCTTATAACTGGTCCCTAACTATACCCATTTCTAGCTGTTACGTAGGAAAAATCATTAGCTCTTGGTAGAGAAAAAAATAGCACAATCTAGGGTACAAAATGAAAAGAAATGAAGGGAATAAGGAAGGAATTTGGACCAACAGAGTGTTACAACAATGCAAGTGGATAGGATAATTATTAAATTCCTACCACTGTTGCATTATCACACTGTACCTCARTCTCTTTATTTGGCAAATGGAGAGAATTATATGTTTTTCTGCAAAGCCAAAAAATGCTCATTGTCAATTTAGTGCACAGCCAACTCATCTTCAGTTGTCATCAAAGGGGGAGCATACTAAAGGGAGGTTTTTAGGGATTTAGATATTACTGGTAGGTCTAATGGTGMCAAACAGTTCATCCAAAATTTGGAGGTAAATAGGAAAAAAAAATCTTGATTTTAAAGTTGTGGGKGACAGAGTTTTTGTGTTTCATTTTAGAGTAAAGAAAAATCCTAAGTTAAGTTCTGAATACTTAACAAAACAGAGGTCCTGTTTCCAGTTCTTCCTGCTTTTAATAACAGATCCTAAAAAGCTAAATCTTATCAGAGGAGGATAGAGGTTGCAGTGTATAAGTACCTTCACAAGTAGAAAATGAAGGTACTAAGGAACTCTYTAACCAATCTAGGAAAAGCCTGAGAAGAATCAATTGCTGGAAACTGAAGCCAGATGAATTTAGGTTAAATGTAATTTTTTAACTGTCAGAATGATTAAATGTTAGAATATGCCCTCAGGAGAAGTGGACTCTCTGTTTCCCAAGATTTTCAATCCAAGGTAAAAGATCTTTTGAAAAGCTCTGTTTTAGCTGCGCACAAGTTATTTCTTAGCCAATCACTAGGTATTTGGCTTAGGAACTAGATAAAATTTAATAGTGGGGATCGTTAGCTGATGTAATGGTCCCTTCTGGCCTCAAACTGTATGAGTCTTTGAAAAAAAACACTTTCACAGACGAAAGCTCTTACGTGGGTTAGAAGACATTTTTACAACTGWCTTTTGATTGTGTCTAACTAGCATTGGTAATAGGAGGTGCTGCTGCCACATATTGGTCTCAAGCAAGCATTTGTATTTGTACAGCAACTAGTTTTATATTCTSTACAAAGGAAGCAAACTTTGGGATTTTTTTTTTCTTTTCAAGGTCTTTTCTGCCTTGTATTTTGCTTGTAGAGTTTTTCCTGACTGTCCTCTCTTCTCCTACGTTTCTGTCACATTACCCACACACTATTGCTAGCAGACTTCTTGCTCTCTGCACTTGCCAGCWGTCATGGACTCAGAGGCAAGACTTTTAGATGCTGCTCTTGCTGTTTCCCTCTGTTGCATGTTTTTCAAAGGGGCATTTGCAAAATCTTCAGGTATTCGTTAACCACAGGGTGAACACCAAAGCCCTACCTCACCTTTCTTACAGTCTCAGAAATTCCTGGACTTACCYCAGGTAAGGATGGACAGTGCTAGCACTGGTAAGTTTGGCCAAGATTTTGTGACCTGTCATCCTGTTTCATTTCTGTTCACTTGCCRTTGCTCCTTGTTAGGCTGTTACCATCTTCTCCAGTACTGTTTGTTGAGTAGGGTAATGAATTACATAGAACCAACAATAGTGGTTTTTTTTTTGTTTTTTTTTTCCTCATCAACTAAATATGGGGGAATAAGTGAATCTATGACTGAGCTTGGAATTTCGTCCCCAAACATTTCTGGCTTTTGTGATAATATTTGTTTCTAACTCACTATAATAACTGGGAAAGATTATTAGAATGCCATGATGAAGAGATAGTTAGAAGGATTATTTTTTCTTTATCCTTGCTCATCTGTTGATTTAGATAGCTCAGCAGAGCTTGCTACCAGAATCAGGTATCCATGCAACTTTTGTTACTGTACAATTACTGGAATACYGGACCTTAGCATAATAGCAACTAGTCCTCAAGTGCCATGGTTCTTTTAACAACAGTTTGATATCATTCTGAGCTGTTCTGAGAGGTTTGTTATGCAGAAACATTTCACATTTGCTAGGTCAGGTAAAGTATAATGCAAATGTTAAATTCTTTCCACATGAACTAGTAAGGGAGAAGAATGAGATGACATAATTTACCAAAACTTTGATGTTTAGTTGTGCAAGTAAGAACAGCCATGCCATTCTGTTCTGCTATGCAATGAGAATACTGTCTGCTAAGCAGCAGATGAGCTCACTGCATGAGGAGTAAAGGCTGAATTTGAGCCACTTTTGCATCTAGAAAGTGGCTTTCAAGTTGTGTTTAAAAAGTACAGATCACTTCTTTTGCAAGGGCAATGGATGCAATTCATCTTGTCTAACTCCAGCCATTTACAAGCAAGTGTCTAGTAGAAAATGAGTTCTAAAGTTCTATTCCCAGATTTAACTGTGAACACAGCACTCTAACAGTTGAACCGCCCATTCAGTTTTCCTTATAGTTGTCAATGATTTCTACATCARCCCGTTTTCTCTATCACCAGTGTTAAAGCTCCTTCAGTCGAAGGCATTAGCATATGCAAAGCATCTCCTTCTATGGTTCTGTAAGATGACCTTAACAAAACCTACAATCCTAAATATGAAGCAATGACTGAAAGAGCATATTGAATAACTACGAATAATAGTAAGAGATTCTACATATACTTTTACGCACTGTTTAGAGCTACTTTGTTGCCTTAAAATGTTTGGTTCCTAACAGTACAATAGGCCTAGTTCTCTTCTGTCAATGGTTTTACATTGATAAACCATAACGGAATACAACTGCTAATTCCCTGACTATGCATGAGAAGAAAGCACACATTCTGTATATTTTAAACAGGAGAAATCTTTTCATTCGTAAGGCTAAAATGAGTCTCCTATTTGACATGATTTATAGCTGTGAGGGTAGGTCTGATAACCACCCAGGTTCAGTCTATAGCTCCTAGAATGGATAGATTATTATCTTCTTTTATTAAATTCATGCATGGCTTGCTATTGAAGCTTTATATTAAAAGGAAAACAAATACTGTATAGCAGTATTCTGCTATCAGTTCAATGAATAGAGTTCTTACCATGACTGATCAATGAGGAATTTGGTGCGAAATCAATGACCAGCTCTTGCCCATAACAGTCAGTTCTCCTGAGAACAGTATATCCATGTTAATGTCACATTCAAATTAGAGCAAATTCCTATTACCCTGAAAATCACTGAACCCTTTACTGTTGATTTAAGATGGGGTGGTTGTGGGGCTGAGGCCCTGACACTTTCACTAGAGTTTACAAGGCTGTTATTCTCTTTATCCTTAAAAGTATGACAACTTCAGTTCTGCAGATTTGACGGAGCTGAAAACAGCTGCATCACAAAGCTGCTCCGCTATGAAGTCAGGCAAAAGAAATAGGCTTGCTACCCTGTCAGCAAGGCTTCAGCATCTGCTTTGCTTGCTGACTGCTTTAAAGGCTTTTCCTTTTTTTAGATCCTCATATCTAATAACGACACCTTTGCTAATTTAAGCTTTTTATTAGGGGTTGTGGAAGTAGTTACACTTACATGACAGCACCTGTTTCATTTCTCTCCTGAATCCATGCACCCAGYCTGAATAGGAACAGTGGTACCAGATGCAGAGTTTGAGGCCTCCATGTGTTTTGACATGTTGCATCAGCGCTGGATACATTGCATCGTTTTCTTGCCTAGAGTTTATTCCCTGTTTGGGAGGAGTGGATCAGAAATGGCCTTGCAGATGGGACTGCAGAGGAGCAACTAATAGTCGGCTGGARCATCTCCTGCACATCTGCTGTTTTGGGTGACACCTTAGACAGGCTAGAACGGATATCATTCTTGAGACTGTAGCAGTACATAGGTAGCRGAGATATTGGAAAAAGGCTGGCACTGCATCTGACACATTAACCCTGAAACTTGGCTTTCTAGGCCTTTGGCTATATTCTTAAACAGATTTCTTAGCCCCTGAAATTCACTTATTTGATTTGTATGTGGCCATTCCATTATTTCCTAGCACTTTGGTGTTCAAAGCACTGTTATGGGGATTRAGTTGATTACTACTCTGTAGATTTTAATTGCTGTGCATTAGAATGTATTTAAACAGCAGCAACTGCAGGACCATGTTCAGTGACTTGGAAATATAAGATCTTCATGGGAGAAAAAATGAAGAGAAACACAATGTTAAACTACTGCCCCGAGGGTGTTGAAAATGACTAAGAATGTGCTTTAATGCCAAAGCTTGAAGTCCTGGAGGTATTATTCCATATTTCAGGTAACTTTATTWACTCTAGATGCCTGTGAAAGAGATGCATAAAAAAAAAGATAGCAGTGATTTTTTAATTACCACAATCATTCTAAAGTAACAACCAATATTCAATATATTGCACTTCTTCTTTAGCAGTGCAAGCTTAAGAAATCTTCCCAGCAGGTTCTCCATCTATTTCTTTCCCTGTGTTTCTTGACATGTAAATATGAAGCCTTAGGAAGGTTGTGAACCAGAGCAGGATATGGGGTTAGGTTGCTTTAGTGTGTCTCTGCTTACTCCTGGATGTGAAGATGGTAGGGTCAAAAAAGAAGGCAAAAGATAACAGAGAAAAAGGGAAGCAGAAATGCTGAATGGAGAGTTGGTTTTGACCGAAGAAAACCTCCAGACAATAAAAGGGACAACAGTGAAGTGGCCAGAGAAAAATACAGTGCAGGTTTCTAATGCATATGGCCTTGGATGTAGAAAAAGTATACAATGGGATGTCCAGTGCCTTTGACATCCCCCATCCACACCACATGCTCTGTACTGCAGTCTTCCACTAATGAGCCCCATTTTAGGTTGCAAAAGGTAGATCCACTCAAAACCTCATGCTTGATTAGTCAGTCGCCTTTGACACTGCTGATGATGAGGTACTGCTGACCTGATGGTGTGGCTGTGCAAAATAATAGGCAGCTCCTCCTCCCCTTCTTCAAGGTCCCTGACATGAAAAATCCCAAAGGACTCACCACTCTTATTTGACATCCGTGCTTAACAATTAAGGGACACTGGGAGGGCAAGGGACACAGCAATGGAAGGGGCCTCTTTAGTCATCAAGTCCGGTCCTTTGCTCTGGCAGACCACCTCCTCGTGTTATTCCTCTCACAAACTGATCAAGGACCGGCTTAGAACTACTTGTTTTCTCCTGTCTTGCTCCGAACAGAAAGGTCTTCTAGAATCAAACTCTTCTGAAAATTAACAAGTCCAGCCTGAGGATATTTCTGGCTGGTCTCTGCTCATTAGTTCTTGCGACAACATTTTCCTTTAGCTTAATTACCTCATCTTCCTCCTCTGACATTTACCCTCCTAATATGTTTATTAAGAACAAATTATCTTTCCTTGCAGGCTTGTTTGGCTAGGCTGACCAACCCAAWCTTTTTTAGTTTCATCTAATTTAGACTCTCTATTCCCTGGTATTCCCATTTAAGTTAAACTTTTTTGACTAGGGTTGAAGAGAACTAATATCATAGGTAAGGTCTCACCAGTGCCTTGCATGGTGGTACTGTGTTTTCTGGATCTACCTCCCTTTATACARGGTTTCATATGTCGTGTCACACTCGTGGCTGATAGAGTAATCCTCAGTCCCAGTCAGACCTCAGTTGCTCCATTTTTTTAAATTTCTATATTTTTTTATTTTTATTAGGGCTACAAGAATAGTTTGTTTTCATTTCTAGCTCTGACTCAGAGTGACTTTGGCAGTTATCACTTCCTTTCTTTTGATTTCTAAGACTGCTCTTCATATGCCTTTTTAGTTGGTATTTAAGAGTATACGAGAATGCAAGTCTGAACTGCAGTCCATCTAGCCCAGGATTGTGTCTCTGGCAGCAGAGGTCAGAAATGCTGCTTAGGGGGAGCCTGGCTGCTCTCTGCAGTCTGCCCCCTTCTCCCCCAACATCCAGATTTGTTCTGTTATGGATGTTAGAAGGTATATCCCAAATCCCCAAATTCTTGTGCTTGCCTCTTTAATTGGTTTCACTAACTCTTTCCTTTTTTTCCTCAATGTTAAACCTTTGGAAAATAATATTTGGTTTAACTTTTGAGTAATTTAAATTGAATTATATTATAGTAACTCATGCCAGCATTACCCACTTTTGTTATTTCCAGAGGTGAAAACATTCCCAGGGCCCCTGTGATGGTTCTCTGGTGATTAGTTGATACATTTTGTTGCTTTTACAGTTTAACACTGAATTGCTGTCTGAGTGAAGATGAGAAGTGCTACAGACAAGTTCAGAGTAAAAGACTGTATGTCAGAGTACAAGTATCAGTGCCCAAGAATAAAAAGAGTATACTAAATGTGAAGATTACTTTACAACAAGCCTTAAATTTCTGGAATATCCAAGGACAGTCAGAAAGCATTCTTCCTGTGGGCACTATTGACTTCAACCTACAGAGTAGGTTCTTGTTCAGGCGTAGAAGAGATGTATTCCTAAACACCCTCTCTCTTTACTTCCACCAACACTGGATTTCATTTGTCTTTTCCTTCCCCAGCTCTTACTCTTTCTTTTGCTGCTTCCACCTCCACTGCCTTCACAAGCAACTTGCTGACACTTCCTGTCTTTAATTCCCAGATGTAGGTAGAGCCATTCCAATGTTTGGGAATATTTTTTGCCTGTTTAGCAAATACTTTTGTAAATACATCATTAAGTGAAAGAAAGACCGGCTTGGTGTGCGCTATGCCTCCACGGCAGCTCCCCTGCAGGTAAGGACAGAATCCAAGCAGAATACTTGCCATTCCTTCATAAATTGGACATGCAGTTCTATATGACCTAGTCTGTACTGTCCTATTTCTTGTGAACAGGTGAACTGTATTTAAATTCACGTGAGAAAGGCCTTGCAGGAGCGGCCCTTAGAGCTCAGTTCAACTTTGATTACATAAATCAGGTTTTATTCACTCTGAGTTGGAATAACATGTCTGTAACTAAGTTCAAAATTAAGCTCCTTCTGTGCGTGCAAATTATGCATTTTAGCAACAAGCTTTGCTAACAATGCAGAGGCAGAACAAAATGATGGAAGGAGAAGAGAGCCTATTCTTCCATCTCTTCGGCATTTCTTTAGAAAAYGATTATACGAGCCCTAGTCTTTGACCTCTGTGCTAAAGTGGCAATCTTTAATTACAATAAATTGGCTCTCATGAAGAAGGGTAAATCAGTCACTTAGTGTAACACGTTATCATCCTCCTGATATTTCACTATCAGAGTCCATTTTTGCTAGGTAGAACGATCACTAATTGTCCTTTTATATACAAAAAAACATAATAAAAGAATCTAATGATAATAACTCAAACCTGAAAGCTAAAACCCACMGGTGCAGCAAATTCAATCTACAAATTCTGTAAATTATTTCCAGATTTCATTCCTTCCTGGAGTCARTCCTCTAATGTATTTATGCTAGTGATACAGGTTATGCTTTGGTATGTCTTTGCTCTCTAGCACGAAAAGTTGAAATCTGCAGGCACAAGCCTTATTATTATAATGATGATCAATAGTGCCATTCCCTTGTCTACTTTTTTAAAATATAAAATTTATTTCTAGGCAGCTCTAAATTAACTATAAGAACATACTTTGGGATGACATACTTATTAGGTAATGTCTTAGGGCAGGAATATTATTTGGTATTACTGGATTTGGGTTCCTATCAGTTTAAATGTTTTGGTGGAGATACTGAGGAGAAGACCTTCTCTAAAAGAAATTGCTTATTTTCCTGGTTTATCTCCAACTGAAAAGTCTTTGAGATGTGCAATTGTCATTTTAGTCCTTGTGTGCATTTGGCCTGTCCACACTGGTCACTGGAGTTTGAGATAGGTACCTCTAGAGATGAAGCTGTGTCCTGCTGCTCCCTATTTCCCTGTATTCTTACAGGGGAACCTATCACAGTCCTCGGTTTTTGTTCCTCAGTCTTTTCTTGCCCYTTTCTTCGCCTTCCTAGTCTTTACTTACTTTTGGTTTGATGATATCTCCAGTTCCTTTCTCTTCTTGGCCATCAATAACCAAACTTGTTAGGAGGAATGGAAAAGAGAGGCAGCTGGAGGAGCTCCTTTGAGGCTGCACAGCTGGATCTACATCAATCCCCACTGCCCGCTCAGCTGTAGGTTCTAAGTGTGATGGAAATGAGAGAAAAGATTTGACTTTTAGCTTCTCTGGAAGTCATTCAGTAGCATCCAGATTTATTCCTGACTGCTTTTCAAGACAAAATGAACTTAGGCATATACTTAAGAGCTTTGCTGAATTTGGGATTATTTTATCTATGGTCAAATAAAACAAATCAGGGCCAAAGAAAGAAGGATAATGGAAATCAGAAAAATGTAAAGCTGGAAGGAACCTCAAAATATCTCCAACTTCCTACCTGAGGCAGCACCAGAGATAGCCAGGCTCCCTCAGGTGGGTATTGTYCTCTCCGTGCGTGACTGGGTAGGCAGCTGAAGAAACAGTTTAATGGGACTCGGAAAAAAACAATGAAGTAAGCAATAGGACAAAGCCACTGGAGAAAGAAAAAAAAAAAAAAAAGAAAAGAAAAAAGAGGAGAGCATTCTTCAAGATATACCATAGAAGCCAAGGAGATGAAAAGTTTGATCTAATTTTGTCTTAGAGGGAAGAAGATGTTAAAACAATGGAAAAGCGTACATCTGTGTTGAATCAAAACTTGAAGAAACTACACATAAGGAGTTGATTCTCTGTTGTTGCAAGAAGCTATTGAGAAGACGTTGGGGTTTAGAAGAATGACCATCACCCTTGCCCTCAGGGGAGGATGCGTAAGTGTAAAAGGCAAAGTGTAAAATATTTTCTGTATACTTTCATAGCAGAGCTGTTCGCTTTTGTTTGATTTACTGAAATAGCTTTTGTAATTTTAGGTTTTTGATTACTTTTTATAATCATAAATTTAAAAACAAAAGAAATCATTAGTATTGATCTCCAATGACCTTGTGCTAGTACTGTTTCATGTAGTTTCTTGCCAGATATCTCAAATTAAACGCCAGAGCCTTGGTTAATGTAGACAATTGGAGTTATATCCATTTTCTTGGGATTATGCTGGTTTATACCAAGTGGAGCACTGCTGAGCTTTGCATACAGATATTGCAAGTCAGCTCCAAAAATCTAAAGATCCCTGTGGCTTTTGTGTTTTCTGAGAGTGTGAAGAGTGTGTGTAGTTTCAATAGAGTAGAACTTACAAAATAATTTCTCTGTGCAGTATTCTGAATTAGTGTAAAGAATTAATATTTTGCTTAAAAGCTGTATGAATGAGGAACTTAAAGATTTTTTCTCTTGTGGATTCTCTAGTGTTTAGTAAGGGTTTAATTCCTACTTCTTTACCTAGTTATCTGTAGCCATCAAACCTATAGAAGCAAAATATCTTTRAGATCACAACCCCATGGGCAAATTTGTTGAAGCTGTCTGATAGGTTCAGAGTGGGGAAAACTTAGGCAAATTTAAGCACACAGATGCAGATGGCATAATTAAATAAGCCTCCATGCTTCAGGAAACCAGGCTAAAATAATTTAATTCTGTTATTTACCCCATCTCTGTTTTAAATATTTTTTATACAGTGCCCTTTGCATTTACTGTCACACTTCCGCATTTGGGGTAAAAAAAAAATCTCTCCTTATCAGAACATTTCTGCAWTTTTTTTTTCCTGTGATGGAAACAAGATATCCTTTTTTAGGGTGTAGGTATAATTAGGTAGACTGTAGAAAGTGATGCTTAGGTGGTAACCAAGAACACAGAGCAATGCAAACCGGCATCTGGCTTGTATCAATTGCAAATATACCAGTGCTGAGGACAGAGCTGGGAACAGTGTGTGTGTTCCACAGTATAAACAAAAGGGTATTGTGGAATAATTTATAAAATAGCTCTTGGATAGGCAGGGCACAGCCATGAAGAGGACAGCCTCTTTTGTGGTAATGTGGCACATGCGGTGTAGCAAGTGCCGCTGATCTGGGGTGTACATGGAGAGAAGGGGAGGAGAAGAGAATTGCGCCAGGCTTCCTCATATGCCCCCAGTAAATCTCACGCTTGAGTGGATACACAATACACCCACTAATAATATTCTCTTGAGACCATTTAGTATAAGGACCTACTGTGCAGAGGCAGTAGAGTACACAGACTCCAAATAGCGTTTATTTTTCAACTGTGCATTACTCTACTGCATGAAGAGTCAGTGGAAGAAAGGACTTCAGCAGCCACTGGTGCTGCTCAGAGCCTTTATTCTCTGTCCTGCCAATGGCATGTATTTTCTAAGATTACCTCAAATACTTCTATTTATACTGTTTCCCCTTTCTTTAAAAGCCAAGACCAAGTAAATGCAYAGAAGCTGCTCTTGAAACCCAAGAATACTTAGGATGAAATTCATTTTAGTGGGCWGTGAAATCATGTGAGGGATGTAACTATTCAGCAGCACCAGAAACSTGTGCAGAGGATTCCACTGAGTTCTTTCCCTGTCCTGAAGATATGCTATTGCCAGGCATTTGTGGATTTTAAATCAGACCATTCATGTTATTTTAATGTATTTGATGTGTGTTAATAATGTATGTATGCCTAAATCTATGGGAAGAGTACCATATCTAAGCTTGGAGAATATTAAATATGTGCATGTTATTAATTTCTGGTGTATGGGAACAAAGAACTATCTTTTTTTTTCTTTTATACATATGCCTGATATTCCACCTCTCAGTTCATTTCCTAACTTATGTCTCAGAGATTTCAGTCCTTCTCTGTTCCATTTCATATTGAATTTATTATTTCCTCTGTTGTGAAGTGCTCTGATGTTTTGGGTTTTTTTTCTGACTAAAACCAAGGTACTTCTATAAAGCCAGCTATACTGTTGGCAAAATGCCGAGTTCATCTAGCTTGTAACTACTATCTAAGTAAAACCCAAGTCTTCCAACAGCTTACGATGAACTCTTTGTTTCTAACTAGACTTGTTTTCTGTTTCTTAATATTCCAAACAATTCCATTTTATGTTAACTTCTCCAGTGTTGGAACACCATAGTTAGTGCACCAAAGATTAGCTGGAGCCAACATGCTGATTTAGATGCTTTGACCAGATATCAGCTACTCTAAACTGGTATAACTGAAATGGATTTGACTTCCTGCTGCTGAGGATCTGCGTTTTTGGATCCAGAAATGGAAGGGGGGGGGGAACTTGAAAGAAAATTGTTGTCACTAAAGACTCAGCAGACTTTGCCATAGGTAGCACCACACAGGTGCAGTGTGTTTCTGGGGAGACTTCTCTGAACAACTTCTATCCTGATGGCAGTTTAAGAGTAGGAGCAGGATTCTGAATGCTCTGCAGATAACACTGGATGGATTTCACTTCATCTGTCTCTGGCCATCTCAGCCTTAGCCATCCAGGGCGGGACTGTTGCCCAATCAAGAACATCTGTTTTTATTTTAGGTGCCTGCGGCATCCCATGTTGCGGCTGCCACTCCAGAAAGGAGCTCTGTCACATTGGTTGGCTGTGATGGGTAGCTCAGATACTTCGGGAGGTCTTGATGGCACTCTGCAATTGTGGCTAGGCTAGCTAGCTGTCCAAGGCTGCGTCTGTGGCCTGCRGAGTGGTAGACAAGCATGTCCAGAGATTAGCTGAATAAAAGTGATTTGAGTCATTAATGGCATAGGCCTGTTTTCTTTCATTACCAGGAGCGTGGACRATCTGCTTGACAGTGCTTTGCTTTTAGACAGCTAAGATTAGGTGAGATAAAATACGTGCTGCATATAAGATGGGCCCAGTCTATTGAGATGTTGTTTGCTACTGGTTCTCAGTCATGAAGTCATGGAGGTCTGATTTTATGCTTGCTGGTTATTTGTGAGTCTCACTGGGAACTGAAATAGGTCTGGTATGTGTTGCAGGAAGTCTTTAGCACTTTACTGAATCAGGTTCAAATGGATTTAGATTTAYTGTATTAAACCTAAATGTTTCAAGTGGGGAAGGACTAGTGGAAAGGGTTTGTTAATTARTTATGGAAATAGCAATCTAAACTCACCATCAGGTATGATCATGAACCCGCTCAAGAGGAAAAGCTTGGTCACACTTGGACCTTACTGTGGACTCAGCTTATACTGAACTATAGCCTGTAAAGTGATCCAGTGTAAAGTGGTTGTGTCTGAAGTGGCTTGAACGCAACAGTGCAGGTTACTTTTTTTGGTACCAAAGGTGTAGTTTCTTCTTTGACATGCAATCCTTCTTGCTCATAGGCACTTCTAACAAACATAAAGTAAAAAGCCTGCCTCTTCAAGCAGAATGTGCTGTGCATAAAATGCATTTGCCAAATACTTTCAGTACTGCAATAATCCATTTCATGATTTAAAAGCCTTGTAAACATGTCAAAATGGTTGGTTGGTTCTACCATCTTTGTGCCATCTATTGCACTGAATAAATAAAGGGAAATGCAATTTATTCAGTGCTTTCAAAGCTCAACATTTCTCTCACTGATGTGTGACAACTATTATCATATTTATTGTCAGCATTACACTCCTAAGCATGCAGGTGATGCGTTGTGAGTATTTCAAACTGATAAAGCCATCAATAACTTCCTACTGGACCTTATTTCCTCAGTTGAATCTGCACAGCTGGCTGGGATACTGGGAAGTTACTGATGAGAGATTCAAAAGAAAAAAAAAAAAGATAAACCAGGAAAGGTCATATTGACTGTTGGAATATATTTTAGCTTTAAAAAATACAGAAATAAAAAGTTTGATSGGGCTAGCTGAAGTCAGAGCTTGCAAGTCATCTGTCTTCTCTGCAGTGTGGGAATTCAGCAGCCTCCAGAAAGATGACAAGATCAGGCCACAGACAGCACTGTGTCATTCCAAATAGGCTGCAAAAATTTCTTCTAGCAGCTAATACAAACCATTTTCCACCTAATCATTCTGACATATTTATTTTTTCAAAGATAGCATTGAAATGAAAATAAAATTAAAAAACCTCTCTCTCAGAAGGTATACTCTGGTGGAGTAAGCAGCTCTGTGAAGTCCCAGAGGCTTACTAAGTCACCGATCTATGAGACACTGAGGAAGAAGTTCAGCTTTTGCAGTCTGTCAGTTTTATGTTGATGTTTGTACAGGATCTTTGAACTCTTATTTATACATATTTCTCCAGGACATGGAAGCAAGTAGAAATAGAAATTCTATTTATATAAATCTTTCTGTATCCCAGAGGTCAAGAACAACAGCATTTCAAACAAAGTGGAGGAATTTATCTTTGCCTCTTATTTTCCAGGAGAGATGCGTATTTTAGATCATGGCTCCAGATGAGGCCCAGATATACCAATATATAGCTAAACTTGTCTTGTAGGTGCCACTGCTGTAATTTCTCTGAGTGAGCTTGCATCTGTGTAACATCCCATGTATACGTGACACCGGACCATGTTTTGAATTGTTTCTAGAGTCCCCTGGTGACCTTGGCTGCCTTCAAGCAGTTCCACCTGCTGGAAGTAGGGAGGTGAGCTCACGAACCATAGGTATAGTGTTTTAAAATAGAGCTTAAATGAGCAGTTTGGGTTCATCATACCTGCAATCACTGAAGCCAGTCTGCAGATGCGATTAAGATTAGTCACAGTAGAGGCCTATAAACTTCAAAAAATTCTGAGAAATTTAATTGCCCTCAGAAAATAATTTTATCACACTGGAGACTAACTTCAATTGGTGCCAGATGCTTCAGTAGTTTCATTTTACTCATAAATATTAATATTAATAAGTAATTTTATTATTATTTTTTTTCACTTTGCTCTATGAAATGCCTATACCATTGTGTATTAATATTCTTTCTCAATAGTATCATATCTTCCCCAAAATTTTGATTTGAAACGTTGCTTTATTGACAAGTTAAGAAACACTGAGTTAATTTTTTCTAACAAAGGCCCTTGATTTTTTTTTCAAAATGGATTTGTTAACAAGTTTCCATTTGTTTCAAGTATCTTTCTTTTTTAATTCAAAAAACAAGAATGTTTTCATGCAAAAATTTAAAGGCTTTGCAGCTGAGTGAAAGTAGCTCATGGGAATAAGACAATATTCAATCCAAACAGTTATGGTCACATGATGATAATTGGAGTGTCACATATACAAATATATAATAATTAGCAACTAATACAGTGAAAAATTGGCAATTAAAACAAAATGGACTAGCAATGCTGAAGACCATAAAAAGACCCCCATCACTTGACGACATAATGTCTTTGTTTTTAGACAGTAAAATAAACCATGAAGAGCATATTTCTATCATTCATGTGAAATCAAGTAGGTTAATCATTTATGATTTTTATGCTTCAAAGCTTAAGTGTGCTACATGCTGTAGAGAGATCTAAACCATTACTCTAAAGTCCAATGTAGCATGTATGCTCCCTGCTGCTGCAGAGTCAGCCTCATCAAATTGAGCTTTCTCTAAAAGATATTTTAAATATATTATGGGATGAAAGGTGCTGCTTCATTATGCAAAACCAGCATAAGAATGCTCCTTAGTGAAGGTACACAGTTCTTAGCATTCATTTCCTCGGAGAGCTCAGATAATCAAACTGTATACAGAGGTGTGATGCAAACCGTGTATTCTGGATGAGATGTCGCTGAGGTTCTGTGAGGATGAAACAGGAAGCAATGCTAAACATTTCCACTCAGATTGCTCATCTGAAGCAAGCAGTAGCTATTGAATACGCTCTTGTGTCTAGCTATGTAGCAAGACCAGGAAAAGATTTCACAAAGGAGAAGAAAAATGTAAAAACATATTAATACACCAAATTTAAAAGGCCAGGTGGGATAAGTGGAGTTGGAAATACGGGAAGATAGAATAATGAGGACAAATGTTCCCATGTTTAGCTTGAGAATTTAATAGAATTTCCTTCACTGAGCTGACAGCCAGGAATTGCCTGTAGGTGAGCATTTGGCTGTGGTTTGAACAGGATCAAGCAATAYCCCGACATGAGGTGGCTCATGCTCYACTGAGTGGGAACATCTCCTCTATCTGATCACATCTGCATAATGGGACCTGGGTTATTCCTGACCAATGCCTGTCTAGCATTTTGTTACCTGGTGGAAATTCCATGGCTTTTGGGAAAAGTATTCTGTACTGAGTCTTCCCTTCGGACAGGAATTCTTATTGACTCGGCTAACATGCGAAGCATACATTAGGAAGAGTTTAATCCTCCATCAGACCCATGTTCGTTACAGCTACCAGCAACTGAAAAGGGCTTTTGCTGGGGTAGAGGGGCAAAGGGGTGGAGAGAGGGAGAGGATGGAGTCAAGCATAAAACAATTGAAATGCCATGTAAAACCAGGGAGGCAGCATTTTTTAGGGTTACCTCAGGAGCAAGCCATATCTGGAATGCAACTGCATACACTGACACATGCATTCCATAAATAATAATGGATCTTAAAAATGTAATTTTCTATCAGGAGTTTGCATGCTTGCAAAAGCTCATAAATAACTGGTGTTTATTCCCCTCCACATGGCACTTTTGCAGCCGCTGATAATGGCTGAGTAAATGGTGGATGGGATGAATTCCTCCACTGATTTCAAATAAACCTTATGAGTTGGAGCAATAAAGAGTGTTAAACAGTGTGCACAAAACAACGTGCTGTTAGATACCATATATGCTGCTTCAGTAAACACTAAAGCATTTTAATCTTAGTTCCAACAAAGTAAACAGCAAGATAATAAGCTATGGAAGAATGCTGTTCTTTAAAACTCTTTCAAATGCATGTGCATACTGTTACCCTTGTGTGCTTGTGACTGCTGGCAGATGCTTCTGTCACTTTATTCTGTATCATTGAAATGAAATTGGTCTGAAGCTCAGATGAACATATTCATTTGTGCTGATATGTATTAGTGTCACTTAAATCCAGGGTGAGTGCAGTTGTGAGCAGAGCTAATAGCACGCTTAGGTCCTGTCCTGAACAAGCAATAAAAGAGGTTCAAGTCAGCAGCTGGTGGAAAGTTTTGTAGTGCCACTAAGGTCACTTATTTTAAAAGATCCCCCAAAGTAAAAGTATGCTTGCACTCRGAGGCTATAAACAAAAGTGCTGCGGAGCAGCAACACATCATAGCAGTTAGCCTGAAAAACCAATGCCCATCTCAAACGGCCATCTCTGTGGCTGCATCCCTATCAGTCTGAATACAGAATAATTAAAATAACTGAGAAATGCTGGTAATTGAGGCAGGTCTAGGTTTACCCAGCGCTAGAGATTTCAATGTCAAAGCTGCAGCATGGGCTCTAGCTCCTGGTATACACTTTCACAAAACCGTTGGTGGGAAAACTCAGGGCCAGRTCTCCACCAGTGGCAAACTACCACCTCTTGAGCAAGGCCAGGTGTTGGCTGTTGGGATAGCAGAGCATTGTGCTGAGGAGAAAGAGCAGAGGAGGAGTCTCCTGGTTCCTCAGCTCCTTTTCAGGAGGTTTCTCCTTACAGCCGTCCCCTTCCCGTTCTCCCTGCGCTGCGCATGCTGGAGTCACCCCCAGGCACCTGGGCTTCTCTTCCCTAATACCCACAGTGTGAGAGTGAAGTGGGCAACCCTCTTCCTCCTCCTCTCACACGAGACTAGAGGCCTCTGAATATCATGCTGCCGCACTCTTCTGTGGGTAAGTTGCACCTGTTTGGCCCGTACCAGACAAAAGATTGCAGGGAACAGGGTACTCTATTCTCAGTCCTTACCTGATGAAAATGAAGACTGATATCCAACTAGGCCACCAAAATTGTGTCCAGGAGGCTACCTCAGTGCATACACTTCAGACTGTAAAATGCCCTGGGTGGCTCAAGGGCATGCGCGGCAGCTCCCAGCTGGGTAGCTAAGCTTCAGACCTGCGCCCTGCTGCACTCTAGATACAGGCAGAGCAGCAGCCAGAGCACGCCTGCATCCCCCGAGGGGGTTAGGCGGGCTGCTTCCTGTGCCCCCCAGCTCCAGCACAAACACCGCAGGCACCATCCTGATTTAGGAACAGAACTGTCGGGCAGCCTGAACGGGAGGGTGAGCTGTGTGGTTATGTTATTGCTCTGTCGGGAAGTGGCCTGTCTCTAGTAAAGTCCAGAAAGGATGCAAACATCAGAACTTCCCACTCCTAAGTTACAACCCGGGACCCTCTTGCTTGTGCTCTTTTGGCTGGGGATCCTGCACTGTGCCTCATGGCCTAGCTGAGACAGGAGATACTGTCAAGATTCTGCGGACAAGGGTTGTYTTCTGAGGAGTCTGAGTATTAGACGTCCTAATTCCACAGTTACAATTTCTAATCACCTGGACAGGAATACAAATGTTCCTGAAAAAACAGCAGGAGTTCTGCTATAACCTCTGCTCAGCATTTGCCATTGCCTAACACCAGGCAGCTCCAGCTTAGCACAAACTCCTTTTTTCCTCATCCTTTGGGCTTTCCCCACACATTGTTGACCACATCCCCAACTGTCCTCATAGGCTTTTTGATAGGCTTCAAGCACTGAACTCTGTCTTCTTGAATCACCCTGTTGGGGTCAGATCCCTCAATAATGCAGCTTCAAAGCTGGAGATGCTTCTCTGGCTATCCTCTATCTGCATCCTCTCTCTCTGAAACTTTTAAGAGCCATACAAGGCTGTAGGAACCAAAAAGCTGCCTGGAAGTCCCCTCGATATGGTAAGAAAGCAGCTGAGAAGGCTGTGTTTGCTGCAGCCTGTGAGATGGCCTTCCTACATCTCGATACACACTCTGCTCATCAGCCTCTGTGCCATGAAGGGTGATGTGCTGTCCTGTAAGCTCCACTGATGGATGGCTCTGTACTGAGCAAGGAATGTGTCCTGAACACAGAAAGTTAAATGGTAACCATTCAGACTTAYACACAAGAATCATAATGAAGTTTTTTGCTCAGAGACAAGCTACCACATCCTATATTGTCAGAGATAGGAAGAAAAAGGGAGGGGGGTGGGTGGGATGTGATTAAGCCACTAAGTGCTGCTGGCTCTGAGGGCTGTAATATTTAAAATTTTAATGGAGCAGTGACAGTATTAGCCATGTAGTATGACGTAAGGTTCAAAGAATTGAGAATGTTTTCTGGGTCTTTGCCATTCTCATTAACAAAAGTTCTTCAAGGTGCTTCTGTTAATAAAGTGGAAGAACTGATAGATACGTGAGGCTAACAACCATGATCTATCTACTGAAGTGGATGAACCAAAACTCCTGTAGAGTGAGAAGTACGTCATGGATACGTTAACCTCCAAGCAAAGTGGGATGCCCAAGAGTGTTAGAGTAAGCTGAGGTGCAGTGTGAAAGGCCATCCTGAAAAYATGTAGGACAAGTCCTCCTCTATCAAATCTAAGAGATCTAGTACTTCACTGAGTTTATTGCAGACTCAGCTGGACTTTATAACAGCATGGTTTGGCAGTGGATTTGAAAATAACTTGAAAAGCAAATATGTGAGTGTTGTGTGGCACACTACCGAGCAAATGCAGTGACCTACTGTGATGCACATTGAAATCTATTCCCTTTCTCAATTTCATTTGTTGTGGTGATGCAGCATGTTCCTGGGTCTGAATTGAGATGTGCAATGGCCCCTCATTCACTGAAGTGGTGAAGGGTTGCCCCCTATAGGGAAGGAAAAATATAATTCAGCCACCTTCTCTGTTTACATCAGGTTTCTTCTGCTGCTTTCTGGGTGGAGCCTGGCAGAGGCTGAGCCTGGGAGTCTCTGAAGTAGCCTGTTCTAGGAGCATGTTTTGTAGGATCAGTCAGGGAAAGAAAACAGGGGGAACAACCAGTGAAAAATGATTTCAATSCCCTGKTTTTCTTTTTYTTTYCTTTTTTTKKKGGGAGGGGCCATCCATAATAAATGAGCAACTTTTTATTTATTTAAGGTGCATGATAAACTTGTAGATTGAAGATGTTTGTGAAAGTGGCATAATATCTTCAATACGAATAGCTGAAAGCATGACTTTACAGAAATCTGGACCTTGAATTTAAGTRTTGAGTATGATAACAAAGACTTGGTTTCAACTTCTGCAATGCTATATCCTTGCTATATCCGCCTTTAAAAGACTCTGTCTCTAAGGAGCAGTCTTTACAGTTCTATCCCTAGATAGGGGTAGTTCAACTATGCCTATTCCTTTTTACAGGCTTTTTGACTAGCAAAGAGTTTAAATGATCCACTTTAATGATAGCTCTTTGTGCAAAACCAGTCTGCAGGAAAAATGTCGTCTTAATCCTTAACAGTAAGGTGACTCTGAGTGTTTTAACCACATTCATGTGTTGCCAGCAAGTTTTATGCTATTGATACAGATGGTATGGATAAGACCCTCTTTATTCTTTCTTTAGAACTAAAACGTGTACTGGTATCCACAGTGTTTAAATAGTCTGGTTTTAATAGAAACATGAAAACGCCATATGGAGCCAGACAACCATTTCCTTCCTTCAGTGTGTTTGGTGAGTTTGAGTTTACTTTAACATGACATCTTATAAATCATGTATCATGTAGTGACCATATAAGGTTACCTTTTATTGAAAGGATATTGGTGTTGAGCRCTTGCTATGCTTGTGTATTTATTAAGGAAATGAAAGATCTCTAGAACATATGATATATCTTGTGTTGCTGAACATTATTAGTTTACCAACAGAAAAGTGTTTCTTTCTGTTGTCCTCCTGAGCCTACAAGATAAAATAGTGAAACAAAATTTGCCCTTGGATTAGAGACTAATACTGTGTACATCCTGCTGAAGTCACAGACTATTTGACAGTATGTTTTGAAAATCACTCCCAGGTTCATGTTTTATGCAGGAAGGAAACATACCTGTGGAGATAGCCTCAGGCAGTGGTAATTAAAATATGACCGTGTGCCACATGACCTTAAGGCATATTACTGCTTCAACCCTTCACCTTGCAGTTGTTAAAATACTGGGCTTGGCTTATTAACAAAGTACCATCTCGATGTAAGAAATGTGCTGGGGGAAACAGGTCTATCGTCTTCCCCTTTGTAGGAAGGAAGCGGTAAGCGATAGCTCAGTTAGTTCTGTGACAATGTAATATCTGTCCATTTTGTGCTGTGGCAGCTGCAGAATGCCTAAAGCAGGTGGTACAGCATAATGAATCTATTAGTTTTGCAGAGAAAACACAAATACAAAGGCAGTTACAGAATAGAAACATCAAAGCATRGGTTCCCATGCACCCAATCTCCTAGTCCCCCATTTTTTCTTCTGAGCTCTCAAAAGAGTCAGACCTGGAAAATGTGTCCCTGTTTTTTTTTCTAACATGTGATGGGCTGTTAAACAGAGAGATCTACTAACTGTTTCAGGAAGAAAATTCTGGTTGTCTCTTGGGAGAACCTGCTGCCTTGCAGGGAGAAGGGCTACTTTCATGTGTGACCCTCTTACCACCCATGAAACCATTTAGATACAGATTTCTCAACCTGTATCTCATCTGGGTRTGTAATGTAAAGTGACAAGGCTTTTGCAACCTGTTGGAATTGACAGTACTATGGCAGCAGTACTTGATTTCCTCAAGCTATGCTTTAAGAAAACAGGATTTCTGAACACTTCTTACAGGCACTAAACTCACCATAGAAGGAGGAAAAAATTCCAACAACACAAGTAAGAGGACATTTCCATTTGGTATCACTTAGAATTGTTCTCCAGAGTACTGGTATAGATAAGTAATTGTCASAGCATCTCCTAATGCTCAAGACGTAATAAATATGATCTCTTTACAATTGAGGAAATAAAGGCTAGGAGAGTTCCCCAGCTACCTACCCTAACCATATCAGAGCTCCATTTTCAGGCTTTGAGTGCAAACTTTTCAGAAGACCCAATACGACACTTACAGATTTGCAGAACTTGGCAGCCCCCCACCTAGTRCTAGACAGATTGTCCAAGGTTCCCCATGTGACTCAATGGATGCTCATGAAGGACCTAGGTGAATCAGGAGTTGGTGTTGGTGGTGTTTCTGTAACTGGAATTTGTTTTGGTCTGTGGGATTTTGCTCCATGTTCCAGTGATGGATGTTGAAGTGCCTTGTGTACATTACATGTTTATTTATGAAAACACACCCTGGGACACTCTTGGTTTGGTTCCGTATATATATACACACTAACTCCACAAAGAGTTTAAATAGACTTGACACAGCAGAAGAGTAACTAGAGACAAAAGTGGCAGCAGGATAAATAAATCATCTACCTCCATAGCCTCTCAGTAGAAAAATCCTTAATCTTTACAGAGCATGAGGACAGCAAATGAAGGGCATTCAGAAATAAAAAGTATGGTTAATGATGGTCTTACAAGTGCTGACTGTACTTCCCTTACATTCTCTTTTGTTTATGTTCGTTGTTTTCTTCCCATTTCATAGAGACTTACGATTTTTTGTTTCTTTTTGATTTCCTATAAGCAAATGTGCTCTGTTTTACGTATTTTTGTTTAAAGTCATCTTTACTTCAAAGGCAGAGGGACTTCAGGCATCTGGTTTGCTTGTCCCATGTACTGAACAGTCAGGAGCTGAAGCTTCATTGACATACAGTGAAGGCATTGACTTGGCCCACTGAATGACCTACTTGAAGCTCATACCTCATTCTGAAGTTATCCTCCCCACCTGTCCTCATCTCACTCACCTTGCCTGTCTATGACAAGATTTTCTTTGCTTGTGCTGCACCTCATAAGGCCTGCAGCCTGTGCAGTGGCTCTGTACTTAGATATGGAGGAGCTGGAAGTACAGTGCAAATCACTTTGCCTGTGACATCCTTTGAACATCACTTCTCTGCCTATGGTGATTAAAGGTTTACCTTATTCTAGATGCATGAAGCGTGGACTTTCCCATGATTTCTAATCTTTTATAGAGTCCCAGTAGAAACAATTTCAACAGACTATGTAAACAACTAAATTTGTACAAGGAACCCCACCTTCTTGAAATCCTATGCTTTTGCACCTGAGAAGTTACTAGGAGACTGCAAGTATCATGCTTTTCAGTCTRCAGTCCTATTGTGATTGTAAGGTTCATTTGGACTGAAAGCAAATCAAAGCATTTCCTTTAKAAGCTGAATAAAGTGACATGGGGCTTCTTTAATCAATGTCATTTAGATAAGCTCATTAGAACCAGCAGCCATTAAAAGGCAATGATCAGAGGTTATAGTCCAGATCTGTCATTAAGTCTGGCMAGCTGTACAGGTATGTAAAACAATACTGAGGCTTGCACAGTTATGTAGATTTATACCAGATGAGGAACTAGCCTCCTTCTCCTATAGCATTTAGCATAATTATTACAGCTGAAAAATACTACTTAAAATCTTTGGAGAGCAAAAATATCTGACGATCTACGTACTGAYGTATGTGTCCATCAGATTAAGTCCATCATTTCAGTGGTATGATTTCCTGTTTGTTCGTGTGAGGTAGCAAGATCCCTGTAGCCCTAAATTGAAGTTCAAGGGAAACAAAGTGTTAAATGCGCAAAAATTATTTCCCTCTCACTCCTCATATTCTAATACAGAGAAAGGGTGGTGAAGAGAAGATTGAAAAATAAGAGCCAATCCTTAAAAAAGAGTTGTGATCAGTAGAGCATAAGAAGCAGTTCAGAGTAAATTTTATAGAATTATAGGCAAAAATTCCATTTAGATATGCCTCACAGATTAAACAGAAAACAAAAAAGCACACAATGGGCACAGTGTTATATTTTCCAAGAGAAAATATATTACCACAGCTTAAAATGACAAAATATCAGAAARATTTCCACTTCACGGTATATTATTTTATATTAGAAAACTTTAAAAGTGCTTTGGGCTGAGTTCAGAAGGGAAATACTTGGGTTCATTATTTAATACCACCCTATATCCTGTGGTAGTAAAATAGGGCTTGCATTGTCCTCTTGGGACTGCTCTAAGCAAATATAGTTTGTGTGAACCCCATGAACTGTGTGGGGACAGGCTTTTTACAGGGGTAGTTCGTTCTGGCCTTATGTTACTTGAGAGCTCAAACTCAAGTGAATTTTTGAATTTCACTCTAGACAAAGAAGGGTTGGTGGCTTTCGTGCTCCCCCCATCAGGTTTTCTCACCAAATGAGCAAAACAGGGCTTATCTCTAATAACGTTATAGCAAAAATAATAATAYATACATGTTTATACAGAAATGTGTTATGGAAGCTGCATGGTACTTGTGGCTTCTAATGTTTTATTTTCTGATAGCCAGGAGGAACCATAAGCCATAAAAGAATGAAGGAAGGGCATAGCGGGCTGGATAGGCTGGCTGTCTGAAAGGATGTACCAAGGAGCAGAGCTACTCAGGAATGAGAATTCCCATTTCCTGGAAATATATGACTTTTCAAGATTTAGATTCATCCTGAAGTAGGGAAAATGCCAGTTCTGGGATCTTTTAAGTAAAATTGTGTAAAAAATTCTGTTTGAAAGCTGTCAGAATGAAGACTATTCAGAGGRACAAAATGGTTTTGCTTCTGAGCATTGATGTTCATGTAAAAATATCCCAAAAGAAAATTAGAAGTTTTAGCTGGAAAGTTTCCAGCTAAACTGGAAATTCTRTATACAAAATGGAAACCCGTCAAGGCTCCTCCTACCATCTTATAGATAAAATGCTATCATCTGCTTTATATAAAATATGAACGTCTGACACTGTTTTGTGCTGTTTTCTGATGACTTGATGAAACTATACTGCATCTCATCCGCACTTTGTCTTCATTCTGGCAGTTGGGTATTTGAACGTTGTGGTGGGAAGCAGTCAGTATAGGAATAATAATTCAAAGTGCCCTTTAATAACTGACTGGAGTTGTCTTTGCTGCTCAAGACACATGATGATTTGCAAAGAGACATTTTCGAGACATACAGAGTTCAGAAGATTAACTTTACCTGTATTTCTGGTGCAACCAATTTGTTTCTATAAACTACTTCTTCCAGAATATGAATCAAAGAACCTGCCAGTTTGCTGGAGTTACTTAACTATTAGAGGAGGCTTCTGGTATGTTAGTCTTTGTGGCAATAAAGTCTCCTTAGGGAATGAAAGCAAATTTATGGCCTATTACTACAACATGTTTGGTGTTTTCAGACCTAGCTCTCAGTCTAGGGGATTATTTTTCTTCTCTGCAGTTTAATATATTAAACATGGTTAGACTGTGGTATTCATAGAATCACAGGATTATAGCAAATAGGATTGGAAAGGRTCTCTGGAGGTCATCTAGTCCATTCCCCACTCTTAGACAACATCAAGTTGTATGTATATCTTCTCTCAGTGAAGAAGACTCCACAGTGTCCCTAAAGAGTCTGTTCCACTGTTTAACTGCCTATACCCCTTGAATTCTTTTCCTGATGTCTAACCTAAAACTGTCTTGCTAAATTATAARTTATTTGTTTCTTGTCCTGTTCACCATGATCACAGAGAAGGGACTATCCTGTTTCTACTTGCAACAACCATTTACACACCACTGTTGTGTTTTGCCTTAGTGTTTTGCTCTCTAAACTGTGCAGGTCTAGCTCTTTCTTCTAAATCCCTAGATTAATAATCGTTACCGTCGCTCTCAGTTGGACTTCATCGGCTGTATGCACCTTACAGTCAGTGGTCAAAACCCRGTCTAGATGCCATGCCCTAACTCCGGTCTTGCATGCGTTGAATAAAGGAAAAGGGGTTTTTCCTATAGCCTTTAAATATTACAGTGAGATGCCTGCCTTCTTTGGGACACAATTTTCCAGATCATGTTCATCTGGCCAGCTGAAACACCCAAATCCTTTCCTACAAACCAGCACTACCAAGTCAATTATTCTTAAATTTTAATTTATGTAGTAGATTATGGCTGGCTTATTGTATAATATAGTAATCACTATGCTTAAATTGCATCTTATTTTTTTGAGACTATTTTTTTTTTACTCTAGTCAACATTCTCTGGAATGCTATTCGTCTCCTGCAACACATTTGGAACCTGTCTCGGCAATGTGCAATTTAATAATACAACAAATCTCTTCTATCATCCAGTTTATTAGCAATGAAGAGTATCAGACCAGGACAGACCGCTGTGGAATCTACTTGACTCAACCTTTGAAATGAACTATTGATAATTATTCTTTGCAATACGGCTTTTCAACCAGTTTTGCACTCACACTCTAGCCCATGTTTTCTTCTCTTATTTATCAGAATATTATATGAGACAGTGTCAGAAACCTTACAAAAGTCAAAATATATTWCATTTACTGCTTCTTCCTTGCCTTCAAGGTCTATTACCCTGGGGGAGGGGGAGAAAATTGCATTAGTGTGACACAACTTGTTCTTGATAAATCTATGCTAGYTGTAACGCATCTTGTTATCTTCTACATGCTTACAAATAGTTTCTTTGATTATTTGTTCCAGCATTTAAAGTAATACAATTAGAAAAGTTGCCAATTAAATATCTCTATCCATCTTRTGGCACATTCGTTACCTGAAACTGCACTAAGATGTGAATTTTGTCAGTTTGCCTTATGCTAATAAYGATAGAAATAAAACTGTAGATCTGTTTGCTCCTTGCATGGAAAGAATGTGAACTTGTCTGTGATCCAATTCCAACCTCTTTTGCTTGACCCATTTATCTTTCTTTCTCTCTCTCTCTCTCTCTCTTTTTTAATAGGGAAATTTAATCAGGAAAATTGAAATTCCATAGGCATAATTTGCTCTCTGAGTTCCAGCAGCACCAGCCAGGTTTTGCCCTGTGACGCACAGTGTGCAAGTCCCCCTTCTTCAGGCTGGTGGGACTGAGAGGACTTCCTCAGCTGTTCTCTCTGGCAAAAGTGGCACTGCTGCACACTCCTGCTGGGAAAGTGCTGACACTATGTGTACACTGACCAGTGGGGAGGAAAACCACTTGCTGGTGCTGGGGGATCCTGAGAGTGTGGTTCCCAGAGCAGGGCTACAAGGGTGCTGGAAGGGGTCAGGAGAGGTCAGAAGGGAAGGAAAGGCAGATAAAGCTCTAAATAATTTCATTTTGTTTGAACTCGGCTAGAAATGAAATATGTGACATTTTACCTTTTTTATGGTATCATAAGATATATAAAAAGCTATAAGTCTTGTAAGATCTCTTTGTTATTTATTTCTTTGCATTCAATAATCATCTCCCCCCCYCTTTTTTTTAATGATGTGACAGGCAGAATTGAGTGCACTTCYCACTTTGTCCCCATTTCCCCTACCTCTCCTCTTGGAGGGGGTGGGCTTTGGCATGGTAGGCCCTCACTGAAGAATGTTCCTCCAGCTCCCAGCCAACTTCAAAAGCCACTTGCTGTGATCTAAGATGTTAATACCATAAACAGTGCAGCCAGTAAATCTCCACTAACTGATCTTAATCAAGTCCAAAAATATTCTATCTTTTCTCTGCACAAGGAAAAATGAAAAATAGAAAGAGGCAACAGAGAGATAGTATCATGTATAACTTTATCATTTCTTGGGCGATTCTATTTGGTGACGTCTTACATACAAACTTTTTAATTGAACTCTCTTGTATGCCACCCAGCATCAATTTCAAGGAGATGAATGTCAAACCAGCTACACATAATCCTTTTTGATGGGGCATATTAGGCTTTTTTTAAATACAAATACTCAAAAAAAAGAAGAAGAAAAGTAAATAAAAAGATAATCCATGTGGGCTACTCCATAGCCAAGTGAAATTAATTAATGTTTCTCTCCCTTACCCTCCCCAAACCCTCCCCCCAGATTAGACTCCGGATTGTGAAAGAGGTTGTGCTGCTTCCCTGAATGAGACACCCAGACCAACAAACATGAGGGCTGACCCTGGCAGAAGAAAGGTTTAAGATGTGCTCCTAGACAAAGGGAGGGTAAGGAGCATCCTACACAGTCATGTTTCTGGAGCTYTCCTTTATTTACTGGGAGTCATTAACCATCCCTTTGTTAGACCAAGCTGCTTGTGAAAGTAAGTTCAAGCAAATTCACTGCTGCATCCGGTATGTTTTACACATGGGAACTACAGCTGTTTGTGCAGATGCCTTTGTGCAAGCACTGAATTGCCACTATTAAAACTTCAGCCAGCTGTCAAAATAGGAAGAAACCAAGTCCAATTTTTTTAATTAAATTTTTATTAGACTATTTAATTGAAATAATTCCTGTACTTTTCTTGCTATTCCATATAAACTTTATTCTCCCACTCCTCCACTTCCCCAAGTTTTTCCTCCAAGGCTTTGCAGACTAGATGAAATGGAACTATATGTTCCATGTTCAGATATTTGAGGTGTCCTATATACAGATCGTGAACAAGAATCTTGGAGACACATCAACTGCTCTGCTAATAGTTTTGCAAAATTTACTTTCCAGTACAGGAAAGAAAATAGGTTTTCTTGAAGTTTATTTTAAGCTGCAGATTTGTATCTTCTAAAGGAGATACAAGGAAGCCAAGAAGCTTCCTGGTTCTCTGTGGAAAAGTATGCCTGACAGTAGTTAGGGCATAGATGGATTGCAACGAATGTTTTGGATGAGCATCAGAACCGAAAAGAATAAACGGGCCAATACAATGGATGGTGGATTTGATATGTTTGCTGTTGTGTTTTATTCTCCCATCCACATTTAAGTGCGACTCAGTGGCACTTCTCTGAACCAGCATCTTGTTGATGGGGATTTAAAGGAATGGAGCTAGTGTCTAAATCAGTCTCTGATAGGCACTGATTTTGTTAGCTGACTACATGTTTGGCAGGGACTTTATGCACAACCCCTTGCAGTTGGTAGGAGGTTTTCCATGGCATAAGAGCGCTTTTTTTGAATTGGGTCTTGATGCATGATCTGTAAGGAATCATTTACTGGGGAAAAATATTGCCTCTTAATTTACAAGCAAGCTGCTGTGAGCAGATCACTATCTGAAAGTATTTGCTTCCTGATGTTTCAAATACTCCTGGCCTGTAGATCACTTCTGAGGAGGTAACTGGATCACTAACGTGCAGAAACCTCCTCTTCCAGTGAAGTCAGACACTAACTCTACCTGCTAGCTGGCATCTCCACTATGGAGAACTGTACACAGGACTACAGGCAGGATTGACACTATTCCTCTCCCCCGAACCAGGGAGTATGCAGTACATCCGCAATATAGGTTCATCTGACCCTGATGCATTGGTATGCAGTAGCTCAAGAGTGAGGAGAGAGGAGTAGCCCATTAATTTGGCCACTGATTGGAGGTGCACTTTTGCTCTCCTCCTTTATCTGCTTGCTGCAGAATCTATTGGAGTAAAAATAACTTAATTAGTTTTAGTCATCCTTTGTCTCAAGGCTGAAAATGGGAGAGGGGATAAGCTTCAAGTATGTAGTATCATGAAGAGTTTGGGAAAAGTGAATGGAGAATAATTCTTTGTTGTTTCTCTTAACACGAATATTAGGGCCACTCACTGAAATGATCATACTGTAAATTTAAAATGGGTAAAAGGAAGTTTGATTTTTGTTCCGTATGTCACATAGTTAATTTGTGGATCCCATTTCAATAGGACATAGGAACAAAGATACAGAAAGTTTAAAACAAACCAAAAAGATTAGACAGTCTTGTTGGACAGATCCTTTGATGGGGCTGTGAACATGGTAGTCCAAGTGGCATCTGGGCCAGTTCAGGGAGAGGATAACCTACTGACTGCCGAAAGCTGTGAGGATGCAGTAGGGAGAGATTATTCTCAATTTGCCTGTTTTTTACTTGTTTCTTCATCATTAGCTTGTGCCTGTCTGGCACAGTAGAGGAGCTCCCTCCCCGAATCATCCRCTCTGTAGTACAGATCTCACTGGGTATGAATAACCAAATACATGAGCTCAACCTTCCCTTCCTCCAGGTAGTCCTGAGAGCAATTCATGAGCTTGTTTGAATGCTTGCAGCAAGCCAGTGTTCCCTGGGCTAAAATGCATGGCCAAATTCAATCATTTTTTAAATTGGAGTTAATGCTAATAACAATTTTTTGCAGACCTCATCATGTTATGCTTCACATGCAAATGTCTCTCCTTAGTTCATGAAAAGCAGTTGTTTCTTTAACCTTCTTTTTGAATAGATATGTTCTCTCATTTCCTGTATATCTGAAATACCTGACCACAGTTCCTTGTTATTATTAATGTAATACTCATAATCATTATAATAACTGTCTTCTTCATTTATACGGCACCATTAGCCAAGCCTTCCAACTAGTCAAACGTGCCAGAGAAGGAATTAGATCTTTTCATTAAAAGACTAACAAATTGAAGGCATGACAGGGCACAGTGTAATAATTAGAATATCAACAGGCTTGGAAGTGAACAGAAAAGTAGTGTATGGTTATTAGCCCTTGGAGAGGTCATCCAAGGAGATTTTTCTGAAGCTTCTCTCAGGAAGAGAGGGGGCATTTGGGAAACATACTTTTTCTCTCAGAGCTGCGTGTGTTGTGTGTGTGTATRTGTGCGYGCATTTTCAAAGTGCAAAGAGTAGCTAAATGCCCAGTTCCCTTGAATTTTAGTGGAAGTTAGATACCTAACTGCTCTTTGAACCGTTTGCAGGCTGCCTCCCTGGGGATGCTGGGGAATGCAGCCACCGCTTTGGCGGGGAAGCTCCGGAGCACATTTAACAATTATATTTATTTGTTTTGATTTTTATTAGTGCCTGAGGTAGTTTCAGTATGCAGACGTGATAGTACAGAAGGTTGGTTCAATGAATAGGACCGTTTTTCTCTGATTTCATTCCCTGTTCTGGTTTGGATGACCTCTTTCTCTGCTTCTGTGTGACATCTTGTGTACTCTGGTTGGTCAGGTTCAGCACAGGCATTACACAGACAGCCAGGCTTTTGCCACCTTCATAAAAAAATCACCATGCTGGTTTTTTACGAGGCTTTTAAGCTATTTGCAAATTAAAGTCAGTGGAGAATGCAACAGGCTGCTTGCTGAGCCGTTAGCAGAGGGGAGCAGAGCGCCAGCTTCCTCAGTTCTGTCCGCAGGCAATTTACCTGCTCCCMAGGACGTTCGCGCAGAGGCGTGACGGAGGGAGCCGGGACGTTTCCAGACTTCTCTGATGGCTGAGTCTCTTCCTTCTCTGATGTTTGGCAACTCCAGTAGAGCTGTTTTATGTTCTTTGGGTACATTTAACCAGGGGACAAGGGCTGTGAGCACATTTAAGAATGACACTGAGTAAACATTTGAGGAGTCACGCGGAGGTCAGAGCTCTCTTCTGTGAAGCTCTGCGGAGCTCCTTGCACGTTAGCAATTCCTCTGCTCAACGCTGCAAAGATCRCTTCTGAGTCTTTCCCTCGTATTGCACCGAGGGCTTGGGACAGCTTCCTTCTGCTCTGCACAAAGGACCTGTTTGTCTTTCTTCCTTGCAGTGAGGCTTTAATACTCAGTGCTTCCCCTTGCCTTCCAGCACCCTGCTCTTTTCTGGAATTGCTGGCTTCTGGCTTTGCTCCCTGTCAGCAGCATGTTGCCTTCCTGTGCTTTCTGTCTAGCTAGAGCCAAACTTACTACTCAAAATTCAGCAGGAGTTTTGCTGAATTATTGTAAACTCACTGGGGCAAGAGCTGTGCCTTCCTACTCATCAGCAGGTACTATGCATACTGATTGTGGCTGAGAGAAAATAAAAATGAATACATTCATAATGATTACATGTGTTCTTACTCACTGCGAGACTCACTGTACAGCCCCAGTAGATTTATGGTTTCCTTTTATGACTATTAGCAATAAATTCCTTTCTTTTCTTTCTCTTTTTCTCTTCTTTTAAGTACATTCATGTTCTGTAGAATGAATTTGAGTAAAGGAAGTGGATTGTGAAATAACTTGTGGGAAAGTCTGATGAACTGCCTTTAATTTCCCACTCACTTTGAAGAATCCCTTGTCGATGTATTTGTGAAAACCAGGCATTCCTTCCACATGCAGTTCAGATGCTCTGGGCCCACCAGACACAAGTTTTGTGCACCAATGCGCTTCTTCTAATGAACATGCAATTTCTTCCCCAATACAATTATGACAGCTATTATGGTTGGAGACCAGACATGCAGAGTGATGCTTTTCTTTCAGCTTGGGAAAACACCTATATTTACATAGTTCCAGACATGTGTTGGAAATTTCAGAATTTTAAGCAATACAGCCTTGCTTATTATTTTCTCTTCAAAGCCTCTGCTCCATATGACATATATCCATTGCCATTAATGGCATTGTGAAGCTTAGGCACACTGCATGGACTTAAATTCCAGTCCTTTAGAGAGCAAGGATTTGGTTTATAAGTAGGAATTGAACAAATCCAAGTGATTTTTGTTTACTTATACTGCAATATTAAATTGATAGAATAGAGCTATAAGCCCTAAGCAGGGCTGATATTTGTGTCTGTCAGGCACTGAGAGCAGATTTGAACTGAACTGGCAAATTGGAGGGAGGCAGAGAAGGGTACCCTCCCAAACAGAAAGGAGCCAGATGGAGTGACASCAAAGATAGAATAAAACGGCTAGTGTTAATGGCACTGTGCAATGGCTCTGGAGAAAGAAACAAAAACCCTGAAGGGTATGAATATTAATGAAGATTCAGTGAAGTAAAAAACATAATGAAGAGGAAAGGACAAAATGAAGACAAAAAGTTTAAGCTCGCTATCATGGAAAAGATATCCTGCTGTTGACATCTGCTAGGYTCAGGAAGTGTCTCCCTCAGAAAGACAGTGAAATCCCTTCACTCAACACATTTAAAAATAGACTAAACAAACCCCAGTGAGCCAGGCTCTCATCCCCCTGCTCACGTGGGGCTGTAACTCGCTCCAGCAGCTGTCCTGGAGCTCCTGGGAGCGCTCGCAGCATGAGCAGTCCTGAGCTGAGTAAGAGGCAGAAACCTGGTCCTGCGCACRGCAAACGTGGTTTCCGCAGCATAGGAGACGTGAATTAGACGAATTACCAGCTCTTTTCATCACTAGGGCACTGGTTGAACGCACTGCACTTGCACATGCCTTTCTGCGTGGTTATGAGCTMTAGAAATATACTTAAAGCAAAGCATGTTTTAAGGGGTTATGCAGAATCAGGACGTAAAGGGCTGGATACAGCGAAATACAGGAATACTTTGTCTCACTTCCATTCCACCTCTGCAGATCTCAGATAAATGCACAAACTAACTTTCCTCCTTCTGACGTAGTTCTGAGTGACGACAGTATCTCTACCATCTCCAAGAGGAAGTAACCATTTGCTGATAAACATCTCTTCTCCAAATGTACTTAGTAAAAAGAGACATTCTTTTGTATACATTTAATTACAGGAGAACAGATTTTGTCCAAATAATTAGGTAATTTAAATTGTGCAGTTTTTCCCAAAGAACTATATTTAACCTTCATTTGAATTTAATTTACACATCAGAGTGCCCCTTAAGCAGTTCTGCAAGCCAAAACACTGATCAAATATTTTTTAAATGTCAGATGCTGCTTAATTGCGGATAGCATTGAATTTGTTTTCAGAGATAACTGCTTTTGATCTGCTGCTATTTTTTACCTTTGCCATTGTCATATTCCTCTCCATTTGAAGTTTCCGTCAACTGTTTAATCCATACAACACCAGAGTTTCTAGACAACTGAAGAATTCAAAGAACATGTGGGGGGGAGGGGGAAAAACCCCTTCAAAAGTTTGACGAAGTATTAAACAGGATACAGGTTAGAGCTAGTACAGATCCCAGCTGTTTCAAAAACAAACAAACAATCAAAAAAAAAAAACCAAAAAAAAAACCAAAAAACAAAACAGGTATTATTAAAGGAGTATAAGAGTTTGCCTGAGTTAAGGGAAATGCTGTAAAGGATAATCTTACAGGACTAATATACTTCAGCATAGCTTTATTGGCTTTAATGCACCTATTCTGATTTATACAGCTCAGGATCTGGCTCCACATCTAAATGTATCTTACACTGTAGAGAAGTAGATCATTTTTCTCCCGACTTGCTCTTTCCTATTGTCTTGCCCCTGTAAATTATATATAGTAGGTTCACAAGCAGTGCAGTAAAAGTAAACAGCGAGAGATGGAGTCTCACAGTTTGAATGAATTATAACACAAACTATAGTGGGTCTGACCTACATTAAACTAGTTCAGTAGAACAAGCTCTGCATGAAGTGGCTTGTATTTCAAGGTTGTCTCTAAGGTTGATTCTTAATAAAAAAATTGGAATGATTCCAAAGGATCAGAATAGTGTTATCGTCTCTTTGGAACAAACAAAAGCTAAAGTATTCTCCACAGCTCAGCCATAAAAACAATAGAGCAGGAAGACTTTCCTGTAACAACATCTCCCACTGGGTGATAGTAGTTGAAACTACTTACGATGATTATGATTAATTTCATTAGTGCTCGATTCACTTTAATATTTTTTTCCCTCTATCTCTGAGTGCAGATAATTTTTCCCTGCAAGTAAATCCAGGGTGACAGTTTAATAGGCTCAGACATGCTTAGATCTGAAATGAGACTGTAATATTAATATACTATTGACCAGTTATGGATTAAGCAAACTGAGGGCACACTTAAGTAAATGACTTCAGAGGGACAAGTTAATGTGCTAAGTGGTTYACAAGCAATGATTAAAAATATTCTTCATTTACTTGGAAATTAATAGGTTTCTTTAATTAATCTAATAAAGCCAGCCTATGATATGTTACAAATTTTGTGCATGCTYTAAAGGAAGATGCTGAGTTGCTGAATATGGAAGTCCCTGTGATGCTTACTGTAGAAAGGAAATGGTTGTATATAAAGCCAGCCTTGCAGATGGCCTGAGTTTCCAGTAGGCCATCTTCCTTTCCACTGGAATGGTTACATTTGTCTATCGCATGAAGGGTGCTATGAATCTAGCAGTTAAAAAAKCAACAGCATCACTAATCCTATATGTAAACTTAGGAGTCATCCAAGGATCCTGGGGGATTATTAGTATATTTCCCAACTGTATCTAGACAAATGAGCAGTTTTTTCTTCCAGTAGCCATGGCTCTTTCAAATTCAAACAATTAGCCAAGTTAAAAAAAAAAATGCAAGTAAATTTTTGCAATAACAGAAACCTATATTCCAAGAAGTGCCAAAGCCTTGAGAAGGGAGAAGTTGCGGTGGGATGCTGACACCAGCTAAAAACTTTGCTGGAGTTTGACTTACCCAGTAGACACTCAGAGAATATGGTTATCTAAAACATATAGTTAGCTAATCACCACYAACTTTGTAATGGAGAGATCAATTTAAAATCAGTGCCTCATTGCTAGTTGTATTGGAGTTTGCATTGCAAAAGCACTCAGATGCTTGAATATAGTACCTGTTGCAGAATAGGACCATCCAGGCCCTCCAGAGCTGTGTGAACTCTGGAAGTTGTTGTCGATATGTTTGCACTTGGGCTGGTGTCTGGGAGTAATACAGGGCTCTCTAAATCCAAAGTATTTGCAATAGCTTCTGGAGTTCACAACCTTTGCCTGGCCTCTTCATGGCACTTCACCTTAACCCCAACAGGAGATCATCTAGTGGAAAGCTGCACTAAAGGTAAACCTATACAACTGAGACACTTCTTCAAATCCTAATCTGGTAATTAACTTTAGCACAAGGCCTGGTTATCTTTTAGCCGCTCTGCCTAACACCCTGTCTTGTGATCATTCCAGCTCCAGTGATGTTTGTTCTCAGCRGGCTGCCATGGTGCCATTCGGAAAGTCAGAAGGTCTTTGATTTAACCACTTCAAAGCACAAAGGAACTGTGAAACAGGGGGGGCCAAATGTGCTACCTCCTCTGTCTCCCCCCCCCTTTTTCCCCCTTGTCCTAATTAGTATAAGATAGGATATTCTCTCTCTGTTTTTTTCCCAGTAGTTTTCACATCCACATAACCAAGCAGGAGACTCTTCTTTGGCTTCTGTAACCTGTGCCTCAGTGAGCCATGGGAATTGGGGAAAATTACTATTTTCCCACCACTCACTGAGAGAAAGTTGTTACAAAAAAAATGTCAGACTAGCACACTTCTGTTTCCCTGGCAGAAGGTGTCAGGTACTCAATGACCTGACAGCAATGAGAAAAGTTTGATGAAGCGGTGTACAAGTGTGTATAGTACACACTAGCTGCAGGAGGAAAGAAGCAGAGGGAGTAAGGACATTTGGCTTAGGATACCACGTTAAAAGTTCTGCAAAACCAAGCCCTACCTACTGTTTACATTCAGCCCCAGGAACATTTGCATTGGAAAGCTTTCAAAGTTTTCTTTCCAAGTTAAAAAAGCTATCAGAGATCAGAAAAACTTTTTGGACATACTCCACCTACCATGTATGTGGATGCATGTGTGTATGTTTGCATGGTGGGAGRGGAAGGGAGGAGAGGGAAGCACTTTCAGCTTACAGACAGACCCTCCGGTTGGTGTAAAAGGTGTTTGAAATCAGTGGAGCCAGGCTGTGTTACAAATGCTGAGGATCTGGTGCAGGCAGCTGTAATGTTGTGTTGAGCTGCAGTTTGGAGAAACCTGAACATAGCTSTACAGAAGAAAAAACAGAAAAAGATGTTTGGTAGCGGTCCTCTTTCTTTCATGTGTGAAGGACAGCTGTGCAGCTGCAAGGAGCGATGCCTGCAAACTCCTCGGWTATGTGCATTTTCTCTCTCTTTTATGAGTCAAATCACCACAATTAACTTCTCTGAATGTTTGTGGTTCAATCTGAGGTRTGTCTGCTCCTTTGCCGCTGAGGGTGGCAAATAAAATGGCTAAGTGTTGCTATAGGCAATTTTGTCACCAAGCCTGGAATGAAGCAGCTTGTAAGAGGTCTTGAAAAGCCACTCTTCTGAAGTAGCCCACAAGTAGACAGTACTTGCTATAGGCAGGCTTTGCAAATGTGGTTCCCTTTTGCATAAAGAAACAGAAAAAGAGAACCGGAGTAACTAATTTCCTCATGACTGAAATGAGCTAAGGCAGAGAAGCTTTGAATTCCTGTGTTTACAAACATGACTATGGTGAGAAACAGAGATTTCATTAGAGTTAGCTTCATGGTAGTAATTCCTCACGCCTTTTATTCCAAATGATCACGTCCTGCTGTACAATGTGGGGGCAAAGCACCACTTGATTACAGTTGTCGTGGGAGTCCATGGACGAGTGAAGAAGAGGTAATTCTTATTCCCTGTTTGTTGGAATTAAGTGATTTCTCTTCTGGAGTCTGGATGATGATTGTGTGTCTTCAGGGAATGAGGATAAAAATGTTAATGTATTAATACCTTTTCGCATTCCTTGTCATCTTGTTCACCTCTCTGGAAAGCCATGGTGGTATAACAAATAGGGAGAAAAAAGTGAGACTTTGGGTTCATAGCTCTGCTACTAGCCTACACATGGGCTTCATCAAATCTCTTTGCCTAACAGCATTTCTCCATAGAATTGGGATCTTGGTGAGACAGAGATTTGCCTTTTAATATGACAATTATCTACCATAATTCCTATATAACTATTCTTAGTTATATCACATAATTTAGAATAAAGTCTTCATTAAAGATATCTCAGCCGTTGTTATTGTCTTATAAATGAGCCACTCAAACACTGAAAGCTGCAAATTCCAAGTAATTTACCTCAGATCATGATTTAGCTGTACCTGTAATAATCATACCCCCCCCCCCCATTTCTAATTCAGCCAAAAGGAAAAGATTTTGCTTTTCTGGTGCCATCTGACATGGAAGTGACTCAGTTCCCCACGAGCTCAGGAATCCAGGCTTTACTAATGTCTGGAATTTGATTATGCTCACATGGCTAGTTTCTGAGAGGAGCTGGTAAACTTCGTTTTGCTTCAGTTATTAGTTTTTAAGGCTATGAAAGGTCAAGATAAACCATCCATAAATGCGGTAGCGATTAAAACCTCACTTAGCTTATTGCACAGTATGTAATTGTTCATCCTATGTCACATAATAAAATCTGATGGAGATAACTGCCTAGAGTTTGCTTTCATTTAAAGGAACAGGCATGCACTACACATCATATTGGTCCCTACATGCACATCACTGCAGTTTCTGTTTAGATATGTATAGTTCAATAAAATAGGGAATATTTGAATCTGAATGCTTTAGTGATCTGTCACTCTGCTATTGCTAGTTTTGCCTTATAGTTCTCATGAGGAAGAAATAAAATATGGAATATAGTAATAGTCTGATGGTGATGTACTTAGGAGATGGCTGATGACAATGACTTTGTGGCTTATAGCTTCTCCTATTTGTGAGCAAAGTGGAGAAATGTCATCCAAGCATTTAGAGCTCCCATTTTCCTAAGAGCTCAGCTTTCAATTGCTGCCAAAAAGTAGGAGCCAATTTTCCAAAGAGCTCCATATACTGAGTGCCTCTGACATACACTGGCTTGAAAATGTGGCTATCACACTTATACCAGGAGCTATGCTGAATGGGTTTAGAAAAGCTGGGTGCGCCCGGAGCATCCCGAGTGCTAAAGGTCTGCCTCTGTGTTATTCCTGTGCCACTCCCTCTAAAGCACATGCCACTGTTATAACTGGTTGTCTTTATGTAGCACAGTGTAAAATCTGGCGCCGAATTTGGTATCAAAAGACCTTCTGGTATTGCCCTCCCCGTCCCAGGTGAACTGGACTCCAGCTTCCCTAAGCCTTGCATTGCTATGTAGATTATCACAGCCATAATCTCTCCCTCTTCTCTTGGTGTCTTTAGCAAGACAGTCTGCAAATGCAGAATCTAAACACTGCAGAAAGAAATCTGCCTCTTTTGTTCCCCAGACTCCTGACTTAGTCTGCCACTCTGCCAAAGCCAGTTACCAGTGTGGCAGCTGATAAATAAAGAACAGGCTGTTGTTCTCGCTGCACGGTAAGTACCCTGTAGCTGCTAATGTATCCCTTGCTACCGAGGCCCCTCTCTTTTAACAGGTTCTCTGAAATAGCCAGCTGCTAATGCGGCTGCTACTGAGTGCCCACCTTTTAAAAGTTCATTCCCACTGCTTGCTTCAAAGTTGCCACTTCCACTGCCAAAACACACAGGATAGATCTCAGCTAGCAGAAAAACTGCTTTCCTTGCCAGGAGTTGGAGGGGGAAAACAAACATCAAACCTCATCATATGCTCCAAGTAAGGCACTGGTGACTTGCAGGACAGGGGAGTTTGRTGGCTGATGTCTAGTTTGGTTTGCTTGCAGTGGTATCTTCCTCACAATGTACCTACCACCTTTTATTCCATCTTCCCATTCTGTTTGTCTACAGACCCCTTGCCTTCCTCCTCACAGGCAGTGATCTCCATATTGTCTCTCTGATGATGTCTTGAACAGTCTGGAGGAAGCCCCTTTCTAGAGCCTCACTCCAACCCAGTGATCCAAGAAATCCCTACCTAAATAGTTCAGAACCTGAGATGCCCTAAAAGAGTATAAATGTCCTGATGAAGTCTTCTGTGGGTGCTTATAGATTTGCTGTTGGTCCAGACTAGGAGCACTGCCACCTTGGCTGAGAGGAGGGTGTCTACCTCCTACCTATGCTTGTTTGGATTTACAAGAACACAGCCTTCTCTGTTGCAAAATCCTCTGCCCTGCAGGCCTTGATTCACTAAACATGCTCAAAACATACCTAACACTCTGCTAGATAAGGATGACTTCATTCCAAAACCACTTTTTGCACAATATCCTTGCAGTTAGAGGATTTGCCCAGGAATTAGGTTTGCAATCAATCCTCTCCTCAGCCTCAGAGTATTTTAATATGTATTTTCCATCTTCCAGGGCATACCCAAATGATCAGACAGCTCTACACTGGTCTATGGCAGAGAGCCTTCCCTCCACTCCTTCTGATGATGCTGGCAAACTTTGAAGCCAGGTAGGAAATGATTGCCTAAAAAGCAAGCAAAAGAAAGCATGCTCTATGAACAGGTACGTCAGGGAGAGGGAAGATTTTTGTCTTTGTCCTTGTCCTTTGTATTAGAGAGTCATTAGATAATTCAGGGGGCAGGAGGCTGAAATTCAGCTTACCGTGTCTAATCTGCCCKAGCCCTGGGCTCTGAGTCCCTTTTGCTTGTCCTCTGCTGCCATAGCCTAACCACTAGGTAAGTGCTTGTGCAAAATATCTGTGCTACTTCTCTGCCCCCAAATGCATGACTTGGGCATTTAGATAGGAAGAGGATTTGTCACTGAGATGTCCAAACTTCAGCTCTGGGATAGCTACTTCTGTATGGGAGAAAAGCAATACCTTACACATACCTCTCAGCTGTGATTTTTAATGGCTGAGTTAAGCAACACACTGTTCTTCGGTGGATTCCTTTCCTGAATGCAGAGTGCCTAAGACAGTGCAGGTGTGTAGCTTAGCTTTTTTAGGTCCATTTTTGAGCCAGGTATCCAAATTCTGTACCTTTTCAGGTTTAACACAGAGTGACTATTTCATAGTCAATCGTCTGTGCTATAAAGAATGCTTGATGAGCGCTGAGGTGAACAGCAGCTGCTCACAGAGGACTGGAAAAACAGCTACAACAACTGCTGTTAAAAGGTAGTTCAGGTGAGTGGCTGATGGCAAGGAATAGCAGCGCATCTTTGAACTACAGCTGGGGCCTGAAGGAAAGACAGATCTGGAGTGGAAACAAGACCTGCCAGCAGTGAAAGCATCACTGAAACAGAACCTGCAAGATCTAATTAAGGCTCAGGGGCCAGGAAGAGATTTGGAAGGACAATGGGCATCTGAGGGCAGGGTGTATAAAAGAAAAGAGATCAAGAAAATCATCAAATTATCAGGAAGGAGCCTTGGCACATAAGATCAATTGCAACTGTAGGATTTAATTCCCCCCATCACAAAAACAATGAGGAAAACAGATGAGAGAGCCTAATATTTTGCAGCACCTGCTGTCTTCTGAAGAGGCAGATGCTGCCAGAATGTTAGCCTTTTATCCTCTTTTCTCTCTCCTTTTTCCTTTTGTTTTTTTCTGATGGATTGAATTAAATTTGTGGCTTAACACAGTGTGCCTATGCCAGGGCTCTCTGTTGACCATTTCATGAAGCTTGGGTTTGTGACTGCGGTCTTTGCTAAGCTCCCTGTTGTATAGGCTGGCAAACATCTTTTTCTTCCACAACTGAGCTAAAGGGCACATATGAACAAAATTTCTGGAGGTGAATGAGCAAGAGAGACAGGCAGAACATAAGTAGCAGTAAACCCTCCTGGGTGATATGTATTTCTACCACAAACCTACCCAGACACAGTGGTGGCTGGGACTGGATCTGACAGGCTGGATTTGAAGCAAGGAGGTGCTGCTAGCTGTGAAAAGGGAGCATACTCCTGTGTGCTGACTGCAGATATGGAGAGTTTAGAAGGAGATGCAAGGGATGGAAATCCTACTAATTCAAAACCAGGAAAGGTGGTCCCATGCTGGCCAGTTCCTATGAAACCAGGCAGCAAGGTGTGCACTGTGGGTGCGAAGCTGGGATCTGCTGAGCTAGTCCGAGCTGTGGCTCAGTCTCTCCCCCTTTCCCCAGTTACAAGATGAAGTCTCCAGAACTACGCAGATGTGTTGTGAAGATTAATAGCTATGCCTGTTGAGAAATGCAAAAGTCACATGGCTCTGACATGGGGAAATGCTACAGAAACACCCGTTTCATCACTGACTGGTGTATTTGTGTAGTGGGATAAACACTGACCTTCCCTACCCACAGCAGTTTTGCCAGGCAACATGTAAGCAGCTTCCAACTGCGCCCTATGTATTTTCTCCACGATGTTAGTCAAACAAGTTGCTTTCAGAAATGATTAAAATTAGATGCTAAAGATAGCACTTCCACAGTAAGACTTAGAAGCCACCTAATTTCTCTCTGTGAGGTGCCTAAACAYCCACTGAAACCAGGGCTCACCTAATTTTCAGTTAAAGCAGCTGCTTTCAGTGAGAGCRTAAGTAACCATCTTTTACGGGTCTGGCCTTACGATTCCCTGAGGGTCGCACAGGGTGCGTGTGTCAGGACTGTGTGTTGAACAGAGGCTCCCCAAACCTGCTGAACTGAGCTCATTCTTTTGATTTTCCTTCCCAGGCTCGAAACGGATGTTAAAAACAYACCAAAATGCTGCTTCTTCAAATTAATCTCGCTGAAAGCCCAAGTTAGAAACTTCTTAAATCCATGTCTATAAACGTTTCGTATCATGTTGCATTCATCTGATGTAAAGCAATACAAGTCCTTCTTGTTTTTCCTCTGGATATTCCCTATTGGATAAGAGCAAACACTCAGCTGGAATAGGTGAACTGAATATGATGCAATACTTAACTGAAAATGCTATTTTCTGTATATCTGAGCTAAGCCCCCAGAATGACCTTTTATGCAAGGCAAAATTTTCCTGAACTTGTGATTTGCTTAGAGGGAGAAAAAAAGAGGGGGGGGGGGGGGGGGGAGAAATATCTTACTGTTTTGTTTTTTTTATTAGAGAAATATTATTTTTCATTGCTCTGCAAAGAATAAGAAATTTCTTGTCCTTTTTAGGTACAAAAGAAATCCTACAGACTTAATCAGAAGCAGTGTGAGTATCATTTGAAACAGTGGACTCCAGAGCAGACATCATTATATTTGCACTAGGCAGTGAAATAAATAGGCATCTGAAACTGTGTTAGGATGTGAATTTCCATAGTGCCTTGAGGGACGTAATTTCTGGTATTATGTGAGCAGTCTGGATGAGAGGACCAGGCAGTGAAGCTGAACAGCTGTATCCTGCCCACACATTGTGAAGCGAGGGAGAGGCTGGGAGCCCCGGGGAATCCTTATAAGACACGGTGTCCCTGAAGTTTTTCAACAAAGAAGTTGTGCAAAGATGGGCTGTCTGGAACCGGAGCTGGGGAGACTATTCCCCCTCCAGCCCTGCAAAGGAGCATAAACATCAACTTCTGTCTGCAGCCTTTTGTTTGTTTATTTTGAAATAAAATATACTGCCTATTGCTTTGAAGTCCTGGGAGTGAGGGGTTTCGTGCCTATTTTACATCCAGCTCTCGTTTCGCTGCTCAGGCTGTAGCACCGGGGCAGGAGGTGGAGAGCAGGTTCATGCWGCCGCACAGCAGCACTGGCTCCCTCTTTCCCCTTGCTGCGGGAGCCGAGCGCTGCTGCGGAGGGATCTGGCTCCCGGGACCCTGCTCTGCGAAACCRGTGCCTAAATGATTTTCCAGTGGTGAGGTGGGTAGGGAATCTCATGAAAGTGAAGCAAACTATTAGCAATCCTGGCACTTCTTATTTGTCATTCCATGTATCTGATGATAGCTGATTTGGATTTAAGGATCTGAGCAGAACATAATGCACTCTCTGTGAGTTTAATTGTTTAATTGAAGGATCGTTATTAAACTAGGTAATAGATAAGCTTCCTGCCATTTGCAAGGGCCACTTCTCTGTGAAAGAAACCACCACAACAAAAGCAGGCAAGACTTTCTGAATTATTTAGAGTTGCCAAAGGTGTTGAGATAGCAGCTAATTAAAAAAAGCTATCTGCAATGCAATGCTATAAAAGAATAATAAAATTCAAATCTCATTTGTTCCACTTCAGGTTCCTCGCGTGCATAAAACTCTATAAAAGGCAGCATCTGTGTTCACATTGTATGCTGAAAAGATATCACACAACCACTAATTCAATTGACATTTTTAACTGTTCATTGTACCATATATTTCCATTTACTAGATTTTTTAAGCCCCTTTAAGTGCATCATGTATAGAACAGGATAAAATAAGATAGAGCCGTTTACTTCCGTAATGAGGTTGGCAGTGGAAAGTGACAGAGCATTGAGCTGTCAATTTGAGCACCAGCCATACTTGCAGGATTTAAAATACTATTGTAAGCTTTTATACCAACCAGAGATTGTATTCATACTGGGCAAGTTATGTGGATTTGTGTTGCAGAGAGAAGCCTGATGGAATATTATCTCATTTGAACTAACAATTTAGAGATCACTCATCTGTTATGATTTGAAATGAGATATATTATAGCACCAACAATGCCCACAACCAATCGTTAAATAATAACATTTTTTCAGCTTTGATGACAAAACTGAGGCTGTATTTTAATTTTCAGCCATTTCAGCGGGAGGTATTCAGGCGTGACTTGAACGTACCCAGACACTTACATAACACAGAGGAGAGTTCTGGGTTCTTTTTTTGTTGGTCTTTTTTGCTTGTGTGTGTGTGTGCGTGTGTACGTGTGCGTGTGCGCGCTTATAGCTAAAAGACAACCTTTTCTTCTGTGACTCTTGTTCCACATGGCAAATTCACAACAAAATCAATAAGAATGATTGGGTTTTAGATCCGTGGCAGGACTGGCTTGAAGCATACAAATGAAGCCGAAGAACAAAGTCACCTGAGCTCTCTTACACGGGCGAGACACAAACACACAAGGCTTAGAAGTGGCCTCGCTGTCTCCTTTGCTCTCTCTGTGTTGCCCCAAGGCCAAAGGAGCAGCRGCGCGGCAGAGCCTGGCAGTACCTGCAGCTCCGCCTGGCCCGGCGAGTGCAGCCCTGGCTGCTGGAACCGAGCAAACGCTTTTCGAAGAAACCCTTTGTCGCCTGGGGAAAAAAGGGGACTTTATAGCAGATGCACAAATTTGGTGGGGGGGAAAAATTGGTGAAACATCTTTAGTGGTGAAAATAAAAATGATTTTTTTTGTTTGTATATGTACTCTTAATCCTCCTATATGAGGGCAAATTTCCCAGCCGCTTCTTTTTGAAAGTATTTTTTTTTCTCTCCAAACCATGATACATTTAGAAAACAAACAAACAACCCCAACGTTAAATTTGAGAGACATTCACACGCCTCTGTTTAAGCCTGAGGTGAACAGTGTAAGTTTGGTGTGGAAATGAATAGCCAGTGCTCTCTGCAGTCCCCAGGGAGGTACCACAGCCCTAGGGAGTGAAGAGCTTGCATCCTATCTACCCATCTCTGCAGCGGGTAGCGGCTGAGGCAGCTTCCTACACAGCAGCCTTTTGAAGCACTCAGCTTGCTCCACGCTCCCTGTGAGGAGCCCGCAGGTTGTAGTCAGACCACCCATTAGAGCKACCTAACTTAGACAGACATCAGGAGACTGTTTGAAGGAGCCATGGAAGATCCAGCCCAGCTACTCTGCAGTCAGGCATAGCCAGACTGTTCGTGAGGTCAACTGGGAGAAGAAATCGCGAGGTCTAAGTGGGATGGTGATAGCAGGTGGCCCAGGACAGCGGTGGACTCTACTTGGTGGTAACTGGTCTAAAAATCGCCTTATCCAGGTCTGGGTGTCAGAGAGCAGAGCTGACGGCCAAATGCTGCGACAGGAGAGCTGAGATTTAACGAGGTGCTGTGCACCCTTAGCAAAGCAGGCTCTTGCCCACCAGGGAAGGTGACCCCCTGGTCCTCTCCACCCCAAGGCCTGGGCAGCACTGCAGAGCGGACCTCGTGGTTTCAGGGAAGCTCTTGGAGCTGATCATACAATAACATCATGTCTCCAGACAAACGGCACGCCTGTCTTTGGAGAACGGGCTGGGGGTCAGCGGCTGGGTCTCCTGATTCTCTTAAGGGCTTTGGGAATGACCCTCTGCCATGCTCTCTGCATTGCAAAACAGGTCTCTGCATCTATTACTGAACCTGAATTATATTAAAGCTAATCTAGGTGATCCTAATAGCCTTTCCCGGACTTAGAATCTATGAAACGTACTAACCTCTGCTGGATGAAATAATACTTTCTGGAATAAAATCATAATGATTATATTTCCTTAAATATTTTAATASTTAAAATTGGCAGTCCCTGACACTTTTATTCTACTTTATCTTTCCTGAATAAAAGAATATATAAAAAAATCTACACAGAAAGCCTCTCCTTTTTTTTTTTTTTT
>NW_028186340.1:338083-365403 GCF_003343005.1 Rhea americana
TGTGTGCATAAAATAGCTTCTCAGCCAGTTATTTAACTTCTCATGGATATTTTGGGAGAAAGTGAATAGCTTCTTTCCAAAGCTGCAGCTGCTGGCCAAAGCATRCTACATTAAATTTACTTAGCACAAAGCCATTACTACTGTACTTGGCAAGGCTCATTCCTTCTAAATCAATTGTATTTGTCTTGCAYGGTGAAACTATAAGGAATGAGCAAGCACATTTACAGTTCCCACCACCAGTGAAACTGCCACAAGGATTACACAAATGAACATACAMAAACACATGCACACATACATACCCAACTCCTTGCCAAAACAAGGGAAGCTGGACCTAAATTGAATGTAAAATCAGACTTAAAACAATTTTAGCTTTATTAACTCTCTCCCCTTCCTTATTCTAATTCCCCCATCTCCCYGTCCAGGTCCTGACAGACCCAGAAGCAGACATCATGAAGCCACAGGAAAGGTGAGCTCATATCTTTTACAGTACATAAAAAAGATGGAAATAAGGACAATCTTATGTGACACTGTTTTTGTTGTGTTTCCATATCCATTTTAGCAATCTTTAGAGAGCTAGAAGAGACACTTTGAGTAAATAGTCCACATCTTGGAGTGCTTTTCTGACCTTTCCCACTGTTGTAGCCAGCACACTTTGGCATCACATCTCAAGCTGTGAGGACAACCAGCAAACTTCAAGGTTACAAAACTTGTTTTTATTCCATGTGAGATCAAAAAAAAAAAGTTATGAAGTGAGCTGGAGGAGGGCTGTGAATATGGTGCTAAAATGACGTGAGTAAAGAGAAAGTGGGTAAGAAGGAAGCATGGAGCCGGGTTCAGGTTCCTGCCCTGCCAAGAGGTGATGACCCCAGGCGCAGGCCAGGAGGGGAGACCCTCACCCTGGGCATGCTGCTCTCTTGCCTGCTCATGAACCAGTCTAACCYTCCAGACTTCACCACTTTCTGAAGTATGCTTTGGTAGTAATAGTTCACCAAACAGTTCTCAGTCACAGTTCGTGTAGAGTGTGTGATCAATGTCACTATAAAACTTTGATAGCTTGCTATTTTTTTGGCTATGTATTCCACTCTTTTACAGTCCTGAGTGACACACAGCCCTGCAGAGCTCAGCAGTGCCTGTTTTTGAAACTGTTGCCATGTCACACCATTCACCAGAAGGTGACAAGCACTTTCATCTCCATCACACTCTTGTTCTTGGAAATATTTTTGTCTTTAAATCACTCATAAAACTCTTGCAGTGCAGTAGTCACAGGAGCAGGATGCCAGATCTTCTCTTCCTTGCTGCTGCTGCTAATGGCTAACATACATGGCTATGCCAGCRTTTGCATAAGTAATTAATGTTTTTGTGTTTCATGGAGAGTCGAATTGCTTTGCAGAGGTTATAAAAAATGTACTTCCTCCTGTCTCCAGATTCCACTTAGCCTAATGGCCCACCTATGACTAGATGCTATAATGCCCTCAGACAAGAAAGAGATTTGATCCCTTCTCCAGTATCCTGTATTTTAGGGGATTAGACTGTGATTTGTGAGAGGAGAATAGGACTTCTCCTTCTGAGTCAAAAGAAAGTTGTTGCTGGGAAGACAGAGACTTAATTGCAAGGGGGAGTTCAGGCTGAGGACTCTGCATGGGTGCGATCTTTCCAGTCAGTCCCAAAGATCCCCCCAAAGGGATCTTTATTCTCCTCTCCTGYCTTAAACATCTGCTTCCCACAGGTGACTCTCCACCAGCACACTGCCACTTGTGGGCTCACCCTKTTTGGGAAGTGAAGCCAAACCAAATAAGACCAAAAGGGTCTGATTGGCATGTAATCTGTAATCTGCAAGCAAGGCAGTTGGGTTAAATGATCTCAAATTAGTTTGAGTGCAGTTGCATGTCTCCCCAGCAAGCTAGAAGACTGAAGAAAATAACCATTAGTTGCAAACAGATGCAGAAGTGAGCAGATTATCTGCGGACAATGATTTCATGCTTTGCTGAATCAACAGAAAAAAATAGTGAAAGAGAGAGAGAAGAAATAAAATGTCAACTTAAGACTGAGGAAATGCTGTAAATTAACAAAATATTGATCTAAAACACTAGTTATTGACAGACTTGAGGAAGCTAGTACTGCTTATAGGCTAGAAATTTGTGTTTCCGTGAGCTGCATGACAGCTAGGCATTTCTGGGTGTCAGGGAGTTCCCATGCTCRGTGCACGCTCAAGGTAGGGCTTGGCCCAAGGGAGAGATATTCAGTAGTGAAAGCAGAGCCATGAGGATTGGACTTCTTCTTTACGTCGTCTRTTGATGGTAGATAAACCAGCGATGGGTTTACTGGAGCCCCAGTAGCACTAGCTGGTGTGGCGTGCCCCTCATGTACTGGGCTGAAAAAGCACCCACCTTCACCCTGCCTTTGGCCTGTGGTCAGGAGCAAACAAAAAAAGGCAACATCAGAATCTGCTAAAATGACTACCGGTCTTGGTCTTAGGCCAGTGGGAGTGTGAGTCTAGCTCCTCACCTAGCTAGGAAACGGGAGGGCTGTTTGCTGGGAAAACCTCTCAAAAGCTGAAAGTCAAAACCTGACAGTGAAACTCTCCTTATTGCTCTCTGACTCATGGGTTGTGAGTGACTCAATGTCCCATTAAGACCTTTTCAGACAGGCTCAGAATAGCACAGGCAAGTCGGCTAATAGTTTTGATAACGGCGTTTTTCAAAGCTTCGGGTCACAACACAATCTGAGGGCCTGATCCAGAGAAAATTGAAGTGTTTCCCTGTATTGAATCAGAGCCTGAAATGGCAGAGCGAGATGGGGAAAAATAAACTGCACAGAAGTGAACAAAAACATACTTGAAAATGAATTTTGGAGGCAGCTCGGCCTGGCTGTCTTTGCTTTTCACGTCTGCTGCCGACRGGGCCGCGTGCACCGAGCTCACGGAGGCCGAGCATGATTGTCGGAAGAGAAGCTCTCACAAAGCTGCAGCGTTTCTTGTCAGAGGTGAGACTCAGCAGCGGCTTTGTGCTCCAGGCACRTTCACGCCACCCTGTTGCTGTGCCAGGTTGGAGCGAGATGGAGCCTGTGCTCGGAGCGCAGAAATCTGCTGYGTGCCCCTGGTAAAACTGCTGCCCCCTTTCCCTGTCTCCTTGCTTTTCTTCCCACCATCAGGAGCAGGTACGGCAAGGAGCAAACTTTAGGGTTTCTGTATAATGCACTCAGATTACCTGTTTACTTCTCCCACCTGGTTTAGAAAGTTGATTAATTTTTGGATGGACTAAGGCTGATTCAAAGCCTACTGAAATCAACAATAAATCACTAAAAATGAAAATGTAACTCCACTTACAGCAATATCAAAATACCCTTTAACATCTATTGATGGGCCAAAATTCCTCCTCAGGTACATGGATGCTGTGACACARTTCAGAAGGAAACAAATTGATTAGCAATTAAAAAATATAACAAGGAAGGTGAAAACCCACCAWAAAGATTTTGTAAAAACATGAAGCAGATGTCATTAATTTCTATCTTTTATTTCTACACTTTACACAGGCTATTTTCTTATGTATTTGGCACAAGAAAGAATCCCAGCGTATTTTACAGCCTGGAGAATTAAGTTTGCATATCACCAACCTGGAAGCACCCAATTTTACCATGCCATAGAAAACATTCAATGCAGACGTTACGTTTCTGTAACTGGAACACGAGGCCTCAAAATGTTCTTTGCTTGGACATGAAATGACTTTATGCTATTCAAGATGTACTAAGTTAGTAAGCAAGCAGCAGTGCGGTATGTATGTGTGTGGGGGTACACCTTTCTCCCATTTATACTCTCATTTATGCAGCAGATGATGAGTCACATTATATAATTACATAGATAGAAAGTTATTTGATGTTTAATTTTGCCTAGACAAATGTTAGTTGCTTCCTAAGCAGTATTTTCTCCCTATCAGTATCTTCCTAATAGCTGTGGATTTTTAATTACTGATAATTAGTATTTACATAGAGCCTTTAGCAAACAGTTCCTGAAGTACTTGTAGTAATTACATATGTAAATTTTTATGAAAGAAAAACTTTCACAGCTTCRTGAAAGCTGGTGAAGTAGGTAATAAGCAGAGGTCAAGTTTTAATGTATAAAAAATGAGGCAAAGGTAAGAGAATGTCCCATGTTTTTCTGCATTGTTAGATGAAACAGAGCCAAATAATTAGGAATTTCTGTTTAACATTTTTTTTCAACAGGGACAGAAGTGAGAACAAGTTCTGCTGGTTTTGGCTTATTGGTGCTGACAATATTTGCTGAAAAATATTTATGAGATGCCTTTTCTTACATGGACTTAGCAGAACTATAGAAGGCTTGAAGGAAATGTCTTGCTGAGACATTGGAGTCTGCACGATACTATCAAAATGAGGAGGAATTTATAAAACAAGACCCAGAGGAAACAGAACTGATAAATTTCTGCACAGCCCTCAGTTATGAATCCTTGTGCAATGCTCTTCTGCTGAACTCCCAAAGTCCTTTCTCAGAATTTGGGCAGGAGCGAGCAGCAGAAATAYCATCATATATACAGTTCAGGTGGGTAAAGGGACAGGACAGACTTACAGTACATGTGGAAAGAAATACAATCTTCTTTATATACAGACTGCATAATTTCTGCCTGTAGAATCAAACTTTTTTCGGCTCACATCTGTGAGATTTGAACCCACAACAGCACCTGTGAGCCCCAGCTTCCGCACGCCAGTTGGAACCGAGATCACTGCTGTTAAAGATCTCCTCTGTGCTTACACAGGAAGGCTATTTCTTTTTCTGTTAGAAGGGGAAATTAAGATTCATTCCTTATTACAGAGATAAAAGCTTATTTTTTTTCCTTGTGCATGTTTTAGGAACCTGCTGAGCTGATCAGCTCTGCCATCTGATGAGCAGCGTTCTGCASTGACATGAGGAGTGGATGAATTAAAGGCTTTGTCTGCTGCTTGTTCGATTGTTCTCTTTTTCTCTTTTGAACACCCTACAACTCCACCAGGGACAAGCAAATAAGAGTCCAGCTCAGGTCTCCCCAGCTGCACTCGCCTTGTCAACAATTGCCCAGCAGCAACCCATGTGACCCTCCCTAGCTCATATATTCCATTAGTATAAATTATTAAAATGAAATATTTTACAAGTGGCTACAAACCTATTCTAAATTAAGCCTTTTATTCCATTATGAGGCAATAAACCTTTCCATTTCTGCGAGCTCTCATCACCCATGCTGCTTCACTCAGGGATAAATATATTCAAAGGCTGGGAGGCYCTTCCTCTGTCCCACTGCATTCATATTAATCAGGCTCACCAGTGTGTGATTAGGCAGATAGCAATTAGATGTGTCTTTCTGGAGAAATTCTGTTTACGGTCACACAGACAGGACAGATCGCATTAGACTCAGACCCTGGACAGAGCCCTCGTCTTCTCCTCCGAGGTCTGAATGCTCGGGCAGTGCAGGCTGGACCCGCAGCTGAACTGCTGCATARCTTCACAGAAAATGATTTGTTATCTGATTGGTGCCTGTTATATCTGTAGTGGGAGCTGGTTAATCCAAAAGCTATGCCAGGCTTTCCAAAACTGAGATCAGAGACAGGCTAATCTCTCTTTGGTGAAAGAGTGGTAGATAGAGACTGAGGGCTGAGCTAATTCTGTGCCTCYGGCGTCCCAATGTCACAGAGGAGCTGTCGATTATTTTCTTCTCTCGTGACACTCAGACAGCCTGTATTGCTTGCTGCTGTAAAGGACTGGGAAAACTATGAACCAGCACCATTTCATGCTACCATTTTGAATCCTTTCTTGGATGATAATTTTTATCAGTGGAGGCTATAGCTTTAGGTGAAGTGTTTTTTAAACATTTCATGCAAGTATTCTTATTTGCATCTGGTACACCTCATAGGGGCATTTACACAAACAAGATCTTCCTAGAGTTGAAAATAGGAAGAGAGAGATTAAAAAATTCTAAGTGAGAGAGCCAGCCAGCTGCTAGCAAATAAATGCATGTGATAACATGCAACACTCAGTATTCCTAGCATGGCTGTTTGCCTTACCTCACTTTACCTTTCTGGGATGGTTAAAAATTTTTTTTTCCTTGGAACCTGGCACCTTAAACAAACTGTATATGCAAAGATGGAAAACAAGTTCTCTGTTCTTACTGAGGGTGCCTTGGACTCTTACAGACCTAAATTTTTTAGCAACTATAATATGTTTTTAAAGTAACACTTGATGTCAAAAGAGAGAACATAAAAATTTGCTTCATTAACAAACACTTCATTTTCTTCCCTTTCAGCAGTTCCTTGCTCTTGGTGCTCTGTTCATCATAAATTATTTCCATTCAGCCTAGTCAGCTTCTAAGCAGCAACTCTATTTCTTTTTCTCCGATTAAAGTATTGATAATCAAATCAGCATTTAGATAATAAAGCTCTCAATGTTCTAAGCAATTTTAGACAGCTGAGGAAAATTTCAGTCATGAACTATAATTCCATCCTGTAGCAAAGAGTGCATCTGGGCTTGAATTAAAATGAGAAATGTTTTTGGTCTGGGGAGGGAATGTTTATTGACCTGTGCAGCCAGCTAATTGAAATCTCTTCCTACGGAAGGAAAGCAAAATATTTTTTTTCCAAAGAGTATCTCTTATAAAAAAAGAATGAAAAATTCTGTATAAGAGAGAGTTGCTGGTACATTCAATCATTTCCCATGAATAGTCAGTATCTTCTCATATTTACARACTCAAATGCATGTCAGCTATTGATGTGTAATCAATTGAGTAGTGCAACTCCTTTATACTGAGTCTTATAAATCTCACTATGTGCCATTATTGGTGTAAATGGAACAGATGTATTGATTATTTGCACCTTTGTTCTGACTAGAATATTTACTGCAGTTAGCTGGCTGTTAGCAAAAAAAAATGTATGTGATAAATTAAATGATTACAGGATCATTTTGTCTAGCAAGTGTTGTTTCTGTGGAAAAGAGAAATAACCATCATAGCTATTATGGAACGGTCAAAATTGCTTTCARTGCATTTTCACTAGTCTGACAATAAAAAAAAAAAAAACTTCTTGGAGAAGAAATATGTCTCATCAACAGTGTTTTATTCCTGATAAGACAAGCTTCTCCAATTTACTAAGACAGTTTTCTTCCTTAAAAAATAATAAAAGATACGAAATGATTTGGAACGTAGCTAGGATACATGGCTTAGACAAGGCTTATTAAACTAAATTTACAATGATCCATTTAACTAGCTGAGTAGTGTGTGTGTGTGTGTGTGTGTGTGTGTGTGTGTACATTGGGGTCTCTGTGTGTTTATATGTAATTATGAGTGAAAAATCAATGTTTTGGTTCTTTACACACACATATATACATATCATGTATCAGGATGCTCCTTGCTTAATAAATGTCAATTATGTGATAATTTGGAAATAGGATGAATATCAGAATAATTAAAATCTTCCCAACAACACAGGAAAAGTTGAATTTGCAACTTTAGGATGAAGCAGGGCCAGGCTGAGATCTTGTCTCTTCTGCCAAGGGAGGAACCGGGATGTTAAAGAGGTAGAGCAGTGATGAAGGGCTATGGGAAGCCTCTAATGGGGCTTACGTAGGAGTGTTACTGTTTTTGTGGCTGCTGAGGGAATGGGGAGAGGAGCAGGTGACTATTGCCACTGGGCCTTAGGGCAGCTGCTGTCCTGCCCACTTAGCAGGGGCAGCCCGGCGCCCACATGCACAAGGGCACATCTGTTTCGCTACCTCCAGCTCTGAGCTAACCACAACATGCTTTGCTTTTTCCTGCAACCAGTCCAGGTGCAGGAAACCCAYCTGCCTTCTGTCTGTAAGGACTACTTTTGGCATTTCTCACTGCTTAAACAGTTTCATCCAAACTATTAATTTGAAACAAATCTACCATTGCAAACATTTTTTTTTCCATACTTCTCTATCCTGAAATTAGTCTGAGTGATACCATCACACCTTTCAGGATCAGAGATGAGATCATAGGTACAGGAGGTTCCTAACAGTGAAGAATAAACTGCTTTTACTTCTGGCCTTGTAAGGATACAAATACGCAACTTGATATTCAGGATTTTTCATACAGGGGATCACCTGTGGTCATAGTCAGAGCAGCTAGTGCTGTGTAAAAGAACGGCTGACTTTACAGCAGAGTAAAACAAGTTCCAATTTAACCTCATCAAACTAACAGGAAATCAAAATTACAAGGGATTCAGTCATTTATGAATGAAGCCATATACTTGCCGAAGACTGGTACTTAGGAAGRATGAGGCAGAAGGGATAGATGTCCAACCCTGAGGGCTGGAAGAGCTCCCACGTGGTACTCCTGCCTAGGCACAAGTAACTCGAACAAACCTGAAGGGTGGGGGATGGCAGCAGGTGACCAACAACACAAGTGTAGTGAGGATCTCAAGAGGGGGGGATGGAAAATGATCTGGGTAAATCTAATCTGAATACTTGGTCATAATTTTGAAAGAGATTTTGAAGGAAACTGAAAGAAAGGAGGTAGAGAAATTGAGGTTATATTGCACCATGATTTTATCAAAAGAGTAGCTCATAGCAGACAACCCAAGGCTTTCTCCAGTTTGATAATGATGGTGAAATATTGCCATGATGCAGATATGGGGTGGGCAAATCCACTTTCAGGATGCTCACAGGGCAGAAGTACTTCCAGCAGAGATAGGGAAACACAAATGTAGCTCTGCAAAGCTCTTGTACCTCATTTGAGTACCATATACAGCTCTGGTCCCCTTCAGGAGAGATTACACAGAGAAAGGCAAACAGTTGAGCTGGGGAAGCAGGGTCTGTGTTATAAAAGGTGGCCAAAAAGAGCTTGGTTTCTTTATCTTAGTAATACAAAGAGTGGTGATGACTGCTGAGTATATGTGCTTATGGACTCAGTATAAGGAGGGAAGCACCCAAGGCAGGTCTTGTCGTGGTTTTAAAAGGGAACWGAGGATGTAGCTCTGGAATAGCTGTGGCTATGCCTGAGGACCTTTTTAGTGTGATGTGCTGATGTTTCTGTGCTCTACTCAGTCGGCACGTAAAAAATATTTTGCTTTCYAGAACTCATCCCTCAGGAATACTGTATTTAATGCTACAAATTAAGAAAATATCAGCCTTGTAAAGTATTTTAAACAGAGGACTGGTTGTGCTTACAGGTGTTAAGCCTTATTCATAGGAAAAAGGAGCTTTAAAGACCAATCTCTACAAAATACATCTTGGACAGAGCTAGGAGACACTGCCTATGTTTGCTGAACATCTGAAGTTGTGAAGAGAAAGGAYGAGCAAAGCCTTCCTGGGCTAAACATATTCCATCTTCTCTGTTTAGACATGGAAGCATGAAGAGCAGACCATGAGCTAAAGCAGTCTCGAAACATCTCTCGCTGCCCTGAAAACCAAGAACTAGCCTTTAAATAGGGAAATTTCCTCTCAGTACTTAATCTAGTACCAAAACCAGGAAAGGTTATTAAAATTGAGTCCATTGACTCCGTGAGCCATTAAAGAATTTCGGGACATTTGTTTGCAATTTTATGTTTGTCAGAAGTCAAGTAAACTCTCCAAAYATTGGCATCCGCTGTGGTTCTTCAGCAATAATAACTATGAATATTGAAAGTATCCCTATATAGATATACATTGATGAGTTAATTTGATTCAGGAAAGGCTAAAGAGCACATGYGAGGATATATTTCCTTGGTGTACTGTCCAGGAATAAAAATAGAGAAGTGCCAGGCGTGTAAAGAATGCCAGGGTGCTGCTAATGCCACTCATCCAAAGCAAGCCAACTGTTAAGAACTGAGATAAAACCAGGCAAAAGTAATGGAAATGTTATCTATTCCCTAGCAGCCAGAAATCCCAATGTGCATGAGCTAACAATGTAAAAAATGTAAACCACATTGTCAGTCACATTTAGAAATTATKATGATCCTCTTTCCATCAACTGTGCAGAGAGCCAAGTTCTGACAGCTCTGGCTAGTTAGCAGGCTGAACCACTCATCATAATTATACATCACTTATTCAGTAAATATATAGAGATATTATAGGCAAGGCTGGTAGTAGAGCCTATTGAGTTTGCCTGGCACTTCCTCTTGTTAGATCCTGTTTTCAGATACAACTTTGCCAATGTTTGATCATACCTATTGAAATTTCCCAGGCCTTCAGTTTCAAATACAGACTGTATGAAAARAAAAGGAGGAATCACTGAATATAAATTTGTAGCAGCAATCACAAAGGTGCAGCTTTCATATTTACATATCCAGAGTTTGAGCTCTACAGTGAGGAGTGAGGGGAAGTGGTGAGGAGAGTTCACAAGGGCTTAAGCATGTCCCACGGCTTGCTGTTCCCKAAAGCCCTTCCTCTTCCCTCAGCTTTGTGCTGTGCTGAAGGACTGTCATTAGGATGAACAGTTTAGTAATCAAAGATGACTTTGAGATCCTAAGATGRAGGGAAATTCAGGGAAGCAGGGAAAAACTTGTAGATAAAGGGACAGGGATGTCTAGCTTTAGCGCTCTACAACAGTGTCACAGAGGAGCCTAGCCTCAAATGAATGCTGTGATTGAAATTATCGGGAAATACTTTGTCACCTTGATTCAAGAAGCCCTTCTGTGGCCTTGTGTTGAAAAGACTGCAGCTTTCCAGTTTGAGCTCAAAGCAAAGCAAACAAGCRAGAGAAAACTCGCTGAGATCTGCAGGCACTTTAAAGCATGCTCTGAATTCAGTGTTTTCTGCTCCCTTTTCTTTGAATCCTAAGCATTACCATTTTACAATAATGAATGTTTGAAYAATATTATAAATATTGATCTGGAAGGAAGCTGATAAAAATGAAGCATTGTTATGAGCATGTGACAGGGTTTTCAGAGTGAATGTATTGACTGATGTGCTTCATAGATTCAAATTACTGATATTCATTCGTTAGTTTTCAGGGATTTGTAATCATATCTTTGAAGCATAACAAATCAATTTGATACATAAAAGACTTTTCTACAGGAAAAATCACAATGATACATTAGAACCAAGTAAATAAGCCCATGCAAAAATTTTCRGATTCAGAGTTACATTTAAGATAGACAATGATATCATATGTCTGTTACTTGGACTATGATATCTCTGTGACAAAAAAAATAGCTGTGTTCTAATTTTTTCTGCCCATCTCCTCAGAGATAAATCCTGATAACAATAACGGCAAGAAGTATCTTAGCTAGAAAACAAAGAAAAAATCAAAACAAGAAAAGAAAAACTGAAAGAAAAGAAGAAAAGACAGTAGAGAATACGGTGTTGGGAAAGACTGGAAATAAMTGAGTATGAGCCAGAGCAAAAATCACTGAGCTCTTTGAGAAGCATTTCATGGAATCCTTACTGAAAATGGGCAAATAATTCTATAGCACTGGTCTCCAGTTGTCCTACAAAGCAAACAAGTATTAATTTTGCTCTTTCTATTAGCACTGAATTGCAGGCACACTACGTGAAGATGAAAAATCATGTCCATAAAAAGGAAGGYAAGACTATATCCAGTTGAAAAATGGAGCTTTTATGACATTGCAATAATGAATGGTTTCTAATATGTTTGTGGCATCTCTGACTTAGAAAATTAAGCATAATGCCCACTTTGGCCTTGTCCTGTAGCTTTCAAGGAGCTGGGTCACACRTTTAAAGGCACAGAGTCCTCATTAAGGAAATTCACTGCTCAGATGTGCTATTGAATGAGCTCTGTGCCTCTGGGAAAAACTGAGTTGCTATCAGTACGTCTCGTTTGGAGGGGAGTGAATTAGAGCAACAGTCTTTTTTAATCTTGAGTACTGCGCAGCAGGTATCTTGGCTCAGAGAGACTTCATGACTGCCTTAAAGCAGAGTTTATATCAGTTTCATTGGTGTATAAAAGTACTGTTTTATAATCAGKAAAGTTCTTTTTGACTTAATGCTTACAGCAGAATCCTAAAAAAATGTAAGCACAGTAAAGGGACTGGATTTTTATTTAGGGTACCCGGTGGTTGTAGTATTTGCTTGCTTTTACCATTATCCTCTGGCTGTGCGAGAATAGTATGTCGGGACTCCTGCCGAGATCAACACAAATATAGTCAATCTAAACTATGCAAAAAATAGTCTCTGCTTCAAGTTTAAATAAATGCTTTGCTTGTTTAAGAACACTAAACATCTGTTTAGTAAGCAGGTGACAAGAAAAAGAGCTGCAATGTCAATACTACCTAGTGAAGATGATGTAAGGATGCATGATTTGGTGGATTTTACCCCATTACTCTGTTGTGAATCCCAGTGTACTGGTATCTGGCTGCCTTTCTCATGATATAGTTCTTGTGGTATTTCTGTGCATCAGAATTGTCTAGCTGTTCATTAATTCCTATAAGTCCTCATGATTTATGCCAGCTTAAAYGTTCATCTAACTTCAGAGCAAAATTTGTGTTTCTTACTGGAAAAAAAGCAGTGTGTGCAAAAAAAAGCAGTCTCTAAGTGACTGGTGTATCCTCCAGCCGGTCTCACCATGCTTTAAGAAGGCTGGTGTGGCTGTGCAGAGATACAGGCTGTCTATATTCAGTATCTGGTTACCTGGCCCCTAACCCCTCTGTCTCTTTTTACTTCCTATTACGTTCATTATGGGAAAAGCAAGGGCTGCCTATCCGTTTCATTTTTTGGTGGAATTAAAGAGTCCTTTTCAGGCACTTTCTGTTCTGGTTTAGAGGCTGACCCTTTCCCATCCTTTGTCCTGCTTCCCTGTCAACAAAACATCAAAACTACTTCTAATAGTGCTGCATTAGGCTCATGATGGTTTTTTATGTGTATTTTTATACTTTATGATTTTTATTTCAGCTTATTCTCCTTGGAATTTCAGGAAAAAGACTAAAGAGGAGCTATACCTATTTCTGGGAAGATTCTGCCCCTCCTTCCAACACCTTTCCCTTACTCTAATATCTGAAAAGAGAATGTCAATTACTAATATGAGGATACATCTAACTTGGACAAAGTGTTGTTAGCATGGGCATAGCTTTACTCCTATCCATGCATCTCTGTAACAGGAGAGTACAGATTAGTTAGTTACAGAAGCCTAGAGAGCTTTAAGCTAATTGGATCATTCATGCAGTTGGTTCTTCTCTCTTGATAAAGCTGCCTCTGAATACATTAATGGCATTCATTGAGGACAAAGCTAAAGAAGCTATGAGGTGTGACATATGTTGATGGATATCTCAGAAATCTATGCACACACATGAAAGCATAGTTTGATCCTACACAGGATTTACATATCACTCAGCTTATTTTCTGATATCTAAAATAATATTTTTTATACTATTTCCAACAACAGCAAAAATGAAGAAGAGAAGAGTTAGTGGATACGGTTTATGAAAAGAGTAATCAGATTAAATTGGCAACATTAGGAAAGCCTCATTACTTGGGATTCTTAAAACTAGATTAGACAAAACCACAAAAACTATTCCTGTTAGAAACAATGCTGTCCAAGTGAAGAGATGAACAAGATGACCTGAGAGGCTGTGTCAATCTCTACCTTCCACARTTTTATAAAAATAGCATGCCAATTCATTTCTATGTTTTCTGTCCCTGATGAGTGTATCTGCTTTCCTTCAGCCGCAGGAAGCCTAAATCAGCYGCTCTTCCTAACTGCTTAACTCACTATCATGGAACTTGGAGGCAAATCAACACTAGCTAGTCTGAAGGGTAGAAACTGTGGCAAGGAAAAGAGGAAAATTAGCTATTCACATGACAATAGAGAACGACAAAGAAGGATTCTGACAGGACTATGACTTGATTAAGATGGAGCTTTTCATTAATTTTTGTATAGCAACTCTAATTGTTAGAAAAACTATATTCAGCAGTTTTCCATCATTTTAATTCCATTTCAAGTGAGTTAAATTTAATTTACCCAATGACTAATTTTTGGCCTTGTATAAAGGAATAAGTAGTCCATCTTTTCCAAAGGSAAAAGTGTATCTAGCCCCTGAGACATGGAATAACATTCATTTGTATATTTAAAAGCCTCTGCACATATATTCAGTGTTTAATTTCATATCTTTCTATACATTTACTTCTAAAAGCTCTGACTGCCTGTTTAGCTCAAGACTATTGGGAAAGCACTGTATTATCAATTTTGTGTCATAGCTTCGTATTAGTGTTCATCATTTCCCCAGTCAAGCCTTGCAGAAACAACAGGAACTACCAGATTCTCAGCTGTGCTCAAGTAAATCTGTCAGACAATGTGACATTCTTAAATTTCTTCATGAAAAGCCAATATGAACCCTGTTATGTAAACTGGAAAAAATGAGTTAAATTCATGCATATTCAGATCTCTGTTTCTAATTATTCAGAATTTATCTGAGAATAAAGCAATTTTGTGGGAAAGTCTCTCTGAAGAACTATGGTCATTTGTCTTGGTGTCGAAGACTTCTGGGACTGGTCTCCTATTTAACTATTTAAACCTCATTTTGACAAACAGACGGAAGTGGACAGCTTCCAAGGATTGCACTAAGCCTTTGAATTGCTGCATAGGAAGAAACATGCTTTCTTGTTTCACTATCCAAAAATATGAAACAAATTTCTGCAAAAAGATGATTTACACTTCGCAGAAAGCCACCACTTTGGTTGTCTCACAAAAGATGCATGTTTTTTTTTCAGACTTCCTTTGCTAACTTGCCCTATCTGTTCGGCTTCGCTCCGAATATAGAATCAGCTGCAGGAAAAGAAGGAGAACCCCATTCCCCACACTAGCAGAGACAGATATCTGATATTTCTTCATATTATGCAGAAAACCTCAGTAGTATTATTCCAGAAATTGGACTACCCCTCTCTGACTGTTCCTGAGAATAAGACGGAACAAGGAACTTAAGGTACAGTGTGTTTTGCCACTGTAATTTTATTGCATATAAATAATCTCATTTTTCCTCCAGCGAGAAAGCTTCTGCAATATTATATTAAAAGTGGATCTGAATGTTGGGTAGAGAATAGACTCCTAGCTAAATATATTCTCTGTACATTTTAGAGGAAGTGCCCATAAGAAAATTATAATATGCACAATGTTTTAGTATATTGTTTTGAAATTATCGTTTCAGAGCACATTGATCTAAAAATTGTTTKCTACAAATGTTGGATAATCAGAGTTTAAGATTTTTTGTTCTGATGAGTCACATAATATGCATTATATCAATTCTATTTCTTGATTAGAAGAGCGCATGCAAGGAAAATAACTTTAATGAGCYGAGGCCCCTGAATCTCTGAGGAAGGATTGGAAGTAAAGCAGGACTTGGGAATGGCAGCTCACCTAATATCTTTTCCTTTATGGTTTGTAGAAGAGGAAATGAGAATTAGGTGATGCAAAAAGTTACTGGCTGAGTATCACTTACGTGAAATTTGATTCCATTATATTTGTGCTTATAGAAAGTAACTGCACATGCATATGCAGCTGTAATTTTGCTATGTATGGGCTTATTTTTGCCTGGACTTTGGTGAAGGATCATGGGAACTGTATCCTCAGGAGATGTTAATCATCAAGGTCCCTTCTCACCTAAAATATCCTGAGATCATTACTGCATACGGTGGGCTGCAATTTTCTCTCATCACAGTTGACACAAATTGCTTGCCCCTGTGCTGGCTTCTCTGCAAGGGAGCCCAGTCAGACCCTCATCCGGCTCATTTCCTTGCCTTCGTTCAGGACAGCAAAATATGCACTGCTTTTCCAGGACCAGATCTAAAACAAGATTTGAAATTAGGGTGGATTTTGGCTAAGTCTATTTCATGAGAGGAAGATCAAGCCAGGGAAAGGATGTAGCTGTGGTGAACTCCAACAACCAAGCACTTGCAGTCCATATGTAGTTTGGGGTTTGAAGCATCACTACAAATTCAAGATGCATTGGCCCCGCGTGGAGATCTCCCACTTCCAAACCTTCCCAAGCCCCATCCATCCATGCTCCATGGAAGAGAAGGTGATAAGGTGTTAGATGTGCTAAGGACATCCGTGTCCTGTAAGCATAGGCGGTGAGGCAGTTTTCTAGCAGAGCTGGGAGTGTTTGCAGCACACTGAGGGATGTGCATCTCCCTGACAATGCTGAGACTCGGATGATACCCTAATCCAAATAATATTTCTCATTTCCCACGTTGATTCGCTTTGTGAGGGTGGCTGCATGAACACGGCTTGAACAATGGCGCGTCTGCAGAAAGCAACTGCAACCAAGACAAAGAAGATTCCTATTAAAACTGAGGTAAATCCCCAAATGAGCAAGTATGGGCTTATTTGGAGTATAATTTCTAGGTGGTTATTTTCTTTCCTCAGAAATTTTGAAGGGGTCATTTCTGTGTGGCAAAGAGCGAAGAAAATAAACAGGTAACACAATGTAAAATTCTAGTCTGARAAGAGAATGTGCTACCACATTTTGGCTGCTCTTTTCCTCGCCCCTTTAAAGCTGCAAATTACACCTCATTTCAGAATCTCTGCTGTGATGTGAAAGAGATATTAGACATTGTTGCTCAGAAAAGGCTGAGTTAAAGTGGTCTCTGCCTGAGCCTCTCTGACTACAGCATTTTAAGGAGTCTCAGGGAAAAGCATGGCRAGTATTATCTAGTCTCATTTTCTCAAGGCCGCTTAAACGCTGTTGGGGAGGGRAGGGGACCTAAATCCTATTTTAAGATTTCCATTAGTGTCCTGGAATCTGTGGAGCGAGCACCGCCCGGATTCCTCGACACCGCRGACCTCCCGTCCGCGCGAGCCCAGCTTGCAGCTTGTGCCTGTTAGCGAGCACCCCAATAATCCTGGAGCTCAGGGATCACGGGGGGCTGCGCTGTGCTCAGCAGGCTGACGGCTGTGCCACAGCAGGAATAGGCTTCCCAAAAGACAGTCCTCACGTTAGGATACTTTTTAGAAACTATAGCAAAGGGATGCTCTCAGGCACCAGCCATTTATGTGGTGTTGATGGCGCACAGAGGGGCCACCTAGGTGAGCATGACACTGACACATGGGAAGCTGCTTGTTTTTAGTATTTTCTGCTAGGCTGAAATCACTTTCATCTGGAAATCTACTTGAATGCATTGATTTACTTCTGTGGAACAGAGCATAATTACTTACAGAGCATAATGTGCACTCAGATAGATAAAGCAAGCAATATAACCCAATGTGATGTCCAAGTCATGCATTTGGACACTCAAATTGGCACTTAGGTGCATAAAAATGACATTTACATGTCTAAGTGGCAATTTGGAGCGTCCAGATTAGGGATTAAGTTTCCCGTGTTTGAAAACTGAAACCCTGTTTCTTCTCTCCCTGCATGTTGTTATCTGCTGGCTACAGAGCATCAATAAGCAAAGCTAAAGTACTAGGGGATTAAATGAATGAGCACATGCAAAGTTGTTCATTACAATGCCAAATGATGCAATTCTTGTTTGCAGTCTTGACTGGCTGGATGAAGAGAATACAYATGTGCTTATTTTAATGCAAGTATTTTAGGCACCTCAAATGCAAGCTAACTGGAGAATATCACTCCTAAAGGAGAACTGGAAAAATGGTGTTCCCATGGGTGTGCCTTCCTACACTGCCTATATTTAGCAAGCTGAGATGCCGCTTCTGTGTTCAAGTGAAAACAGTACAGATACAACCCCATTTACAGCACCGAGGAATACGTTTCCAAAAGGAAGCGACGGAACATAAATGCTGGTTTCCAAGACACCTTCTTTTCATCCGGATGCTGATAGATACGACCATCATTGTTAAGCCCCCTTGTTGTACCCAAACAGTAATTTCTCAGTTTTACAGCTGTCGTATGAAGAGCAGGCTCTACATCACAGCACGACTCCCCACCCACCCGTGCCATCGGTGTCAGGCCAGGGGTTATTTACAGTGTTAGCATGGAGAAGCAGGAGGAAGCACGACTGAGATTAGGAATACGTTTGTTAAGCATGAGGAAGCAAGCAAGAGAGTGGCAGGCTGAGACACACCCATGGATTAACACTCTTAAATTAAATGATAAAATATGCCTAGAATAAAAAGAATTCTCACTGGGAACTTTTCCAAGCTTAAGCCCATATGTTACTGGCTAATCATTTCACACCTTCATCTGCCAGAGTAATTAGACAAAAGTGAARTGCTACTCTGCTTATTTGTCTTGCTACTGTTTCATAATACCAGTGAAGAAACGATAAGTTCTTTTAAGATCACCTCAAATATAGGGGCCCACTGGGAATAGCTCTTTGGTACTCTCACAATTGGTTTTACTCGCCAGTAACAAACCACACAATACTTTTTGTCAGAGGTATTTTGTTTGTTTCTTTAGCTGGAAAGAAAATTTATACAAATACATATCTGTGGTTGAATTTAGGTCCTGTTGTAAATGAAAGGATTTATTTTTGCTGTTTCACATCGACTCTGTGTCAGTGTAATTCCACTGAAGCTAAACCAGTATAAAATTGGAGCAGAGAATCAAGYCCAAAGTGTTTACTGCTAATTGAATAGAAAATGTCAAATATGCACTTGGCACTAAGCAGCACTTTTAACCAATACATTTTTACACACTTTAAATACAGACATGAATCTAACCAACCATACTTCTGCTGGCCTGAGTTTCTCAGCAAAACAAGTGAAGCCTCTTGACTGAAGTGCACAAAACTACTGTGAAATTTCAGGGACTTAGATTTTCACTCCCAATTACACAGATCCTTTTCACTTTTTTAATCTAAAAGAAWATTGCTCCTCCTTAATATCAGGAGTTAAAATAAAATCCTGGAGAAATTTGGAAAGCATGTAAAGAATTTACTCCAGTCAATACCTAAAATAATCAGAAAGAWCGTAATAAAACTAGAAATAGGAAAAATGATCACCTTAGGACGGGTTACTCCATGAAGACCTAATGAAAAAGTCTTACCTTCCACTGGTGATTTTGATACCAAGCATTCCTTAAAACACAAAGAACAACTGGTCTGACCTAGATACTATTATTTTTTTCTATCCRTTGTAGAATTCTACCCACTGTACCCCAACAGCACTGCTTTTCTTCTACTCACTGTGGAAGTCTAAGATGGACCTAGATATCTATTATTGCACCTAAGTTAAAGAGARCATTGAGCAATTCAGACTGGCTCCTGGGTGTCAACTCTTTATACTGTCAATGGAGAGAAGCACTCAGCCCACTRTGACTCCCAGATTGAGGTCCAACACCCCCTTGCTCACTTGCTGTGCCAGTTCTGATGGTTTTGGGTTAAATAGTCCTGTATCATTGTGTTGAACATGGACATCACAGAAGCGCAGAGTCTATTTTAGGTGCCATTTTTGATTATTTGAAAACTTGTATGTCTTTCTGTTCTTCTTTCTCTAGTGGGCATTAACTACCACCTTCTTTCACCAGACAGCAACACCTGAGTGGAAACAGGAAGGTAGGTGGGATACATAGTGAACCAAAAGGCAGAACACTCTGCAGACCTTCTTACCCTAAGACCAGGCACTGCACTCCTTAGTATGGAAAGGAGAATGGGCTGATATATCTTCAACCTTGAAGACAGCATTAAAAATTGAGTAAGGAGAGGGCTCCATAGATGGCAATGGTATGCTTGGCTTTAATGCTGATAAAGTTAATGTTTTGATATGAACACATAAATGCAAAAGGCAGTTAGCACAGCTGCACCCTCAAGGGAGCATGAGGGTAGAAAACAAGGAAAAAAGATGAACTGTGAATGAGACATAATGGGGGAGCTCAGGAGTGGGAGATTTGGCAGGCAAGAGCTGACATAGCTCTGCTGTGAGGTCACACGAGGAAGGATTATGGTGTCTGTACATAGGAGCCCATCAAACCATTTGTATTTTAATCACATACGGTATGAAAAGAGGTGTAAAATTAGCAATGTGTTGCATGCTTGATTTGTATTGTTTGGAAATCTTAAAAGGAAAAAGGGATCCCCCCTCCCAGCAAAATATTGACCATCTCATTTTTGAAGCTAGGAAGCCTTGATTTACAAAACCCTGTAGTGTATGCCTGAGTTTAAGGTCTTGTTCTTCTCACAGTAAAGTTGATGCTTTAATACTTCATCTTATGTTTGGAAGCAAGAGGAATCTGAGCAAGCTGAACATGCGTCAGTTGTTCTGAACCCAGGAAAGAGTCGGGTAGAAAKTTGAAACTGAGTATTTGGTCATTAACATTCAGGAATAATAATAGTGAAAAAGTATAACTTACTGAAAAAAACGCTACAACTGCAAAGCAATACATTATTTGATTATCTCATTTGCAAACAATAAATGTCAACAGCATCCTAGACCCTTGTCAAAGGCTCCTTAGAGAATGCAAATGTAGCCTTTATCTTCCTCTGCCCTTTATTAAAACAACTGTGGAGACATGACTGATAAACAAGACAATTAAATGTAAATGATGTCATCTCCTGGCATTCATTCACTTTAATRAGTCTAGCCAATCACCCAGTGTAAATAGTAATAGCTGCAAAGCAGTAATATTCAAAATCATATCAGCAGACAACAAAGAGAAGACAATGACCTTTGTTTTTAACTAATGGCTCAGCCCCAGAGCACAGTGCATGACAATCCAGCCAACTGCCCTTGTCATTTTTTAGCTCTGATTAAATTTAAACATTTAGTGTTTATTGGACAAACTTGTGAGGTGACCATTTGTGGTGGTAGATGATGAGTTTAGAGGTGAACTTGTTCAGAAAGAAGTAAATCAGGTAGGTAAAACTCCTTCACACTGGATCTGTTCCCCTCATCTCTCTTCCTTTCCCCTGTGATGGATTTGCTCTCTTACAACTGCCATAAAATGACTTGTTCAATCTTGGGCCCTTTTTTTGCTGAATAGTTTGTAACAGTAGAACTCAAYATCCCCTCCCTTACACCCCACACCTCTTCTCCCCTTCCAGGCATTGTTATCTCCTTAACACATTTTCCCAAGCACTCCAAGACTTTTCTTTTTTTAACATGGAAATAAGGTACCRACTTCTCACCTTGCTTTTCCTGTAAATGACTTTACTCCACAGAGCATCTTGTTTTCAATATTGGATGGGGGAAAGCCCTTATAATGCTTAATAAAGAACACTTAGTGTCTAATAGAAATCATGTAAACTCAGCACTTCCATCTTTGCCCTATGCACACAAAATAAAAGTCAAATATCCTTATGAGATGAGTCACCGAAATTAAATGTTGCTTTTTGTGATTTTTTCCTGTGTATATTTAGTCTATGTTATGTCCACCATTGTGATGTGTAGAGCATATACAAAATGCAAATGACCACTAGATCTAGATGAAAATGTTCCACCCAGAAGCTGTAACTGTTTTTAAGAAATCAGTTCCTGTGACAAGGGCATGGGGTGTGTGGGGGAAGCATTTGTATCAATTGCATTTAACATTACCGAGAATATCGCATATCACAACAGAAATTGTTCATGAAAAATAAGTGTGTGAAGAGAAGAATCATTTACTAAAAGCTTAACTGAAATGAATGCTTATTATCTTCATCTGATATAAAAACCCAGAACTGAGAAAGCCAGCAAAGTTACACTAATTGCTTGAGCTGAGGGTCTGAGATCTCAGCATTCAGTCWGATTGGACCCTATTTAAATTCATTTCAGGATTTGAAGTTAAAGGCTTTTGTTTTGTCTCTTTGGCCATTGAATAGTTTTGATATACTTCCAGTCGGTGCTCCCAATTTTTGTCCACAAAGTGGTGACACTGAAAACTTAATAGCAAGTTATTCTCACACACATACACCCATGTTAGCTGACAGCCCATGAAAGTAAATGTGACTTTACTTAAGTCTGCAGATAGGGGAAGAATGAGTTAGTGGTCTTTATGGTGATATACGCTGAGTTGTCTGCTATGCTCCAGACTTTTAGGGTGGCCTTAGACATGTTATTTGGCTATATTTGGTCAGCATTTAGGTAAGGGGCTTGGAGGAACCTCAGTTAAGCAGGTACCTGTCAGCTTCTGTGCTTCCTTCCTCCCACTGAGGGAAAGAGGGGACCCAGGTCTTGCAGAAAGCAGTAGGGACTGCATGGAATTTGCAGTACTGTTGCTTCTCTAGTAATAGTGAAGTGTCTGGAGAAATGTAGGCCATCTGCATTTGCTCTCTGGTCATATGAGCATCAGGGTGAGAATGGGGATACCAGATTCTCAAACGTCCTCCTCGTCAGAAATTTTGCTTTTACTTTTTTTTCCCTCCTGACGTGTGCTGCATAGATACAGAAAAAGCATGTAATTTATTGCACGCATGAAAGTTCGTTATCCAGTTCAAAATCCCTCGCAATTACTATCGGACTGTGCTCAGCCTGTCTGTGATGGGTTCCTAACTTAGTTATCTGCATTCAAGAGAGAGAAAGGGGAGCAACTCATATCACCACTGTCCAGGGCTGCCAGAGATCAGCTTTCTTCACAGTCCTTAGAATAGTGGGGTTACCTAATTTAGATGTATAACCTTCATATGTTATATATCCATACACACATACACACACACACACATACACTGTGTGTATATATATATATATATATATGTGCACACACATGCATGTACATAAATAAAATACCATATATTTACATATATATGTATGTATGCATATGTGTGTACATGTATATGTATATATGTGTATATATATATATAYAAAATTCTGTGACCAGTAAATCTCTCCTTCTCACTAATGCTACAGACTAGTCATTTTCAGAGGGAAAACCTTATCCCAGTTGTGTTACGCAGAGCTTTGATTCACAAGCAGGTTCACACCCCTAAGGGAAAGAGACCTACTTAGATATACAAGTCCTCTGCTGTGGTTGCTGAGTGTGCAAAGAGGATCAGACCTAAATCTTTTTAAAGGTAAACAGTGGATAAACGTGAACCATGGAGCTGACATTAAAGTGTTTTCATCTCTCATATAATCATCTCTCACGAAACCTGGACTCTGGTTCGAGTTTGCAATAGTTCTCTCGTAAGCATCGATCTCTTTTGGTATTTTATAACAAGTAAATTTTCTTCTCAGTGGGTGAACTGCAYGCCAGACCATAGGCAAACTTCTGAAAAACTGCAAACACTTACACTTTACTGCAAATGTAACCATAACAATTCAAAGTACTAATTTTCTACCTCATATAATATGTGTAAGTATGCCTTAGCAACACTCACGGGGAACATAATTTAGCAGTGCTTCTATCTTCCTTACCTCGAGATGGGAAATTTCTGTCACATATTTAACAGAAGGCCTGCTGTCTGAGATTTCCATGTGCTTAGCTGCACTGTTTTTTAAGTAATGTCTTGAGGGGGTATTTGTTTTTCTTTAACCCTTCCCTAGCCATGAGACAGCCTTACTCAACTGTTGAAAATATGATATTTTGGCTCCCAGTTTCTCCTTGGGTTAAAAAAAAAAAAAAAAAAAAGAAAGAAGAAAATATACTAGCAAAAAGAGAGCATTTGGGATCAGTCATTCACTAAAAATATTCGAACGTCCATCTGTCGCAGAATTAGTGCAACTGATGAGTTAGATAATCCAGTTTGCCAGTAAAACTGTGTTTAGAAYCTATTGACTGAATACACTGAAATGACTTTCACTTCTAAGATACTACCTTAAGACTATAAGACCATCTCCTCAAAACCACATTTAAATTAGAAATATGTTAACTATCTCATTATAATGCAAAGTTACTGTTCATATACACAGAATTATATTTAAATGTGTAATATTTAAATGTTTAAGTCCGTCTTCTTTCCTTTTTTTCTTTTTTTTTTCTTTTTTTTTTCCTGTAGTGGGAAGTTGAGTCAACATTCATCATGCATTTCTCAGAAGCAGAGATATTTGAGGGGTAGTACTTCAGCTTTTGAATCACATACCTAGACAGGGCTTCAAGACTATAGAAATAGAGTAAGAAAGGGAATGTTGACCTTAAGATTCAGTATTATGGATAACAGGTGTTTGCTGATTCTACCATGTATCACATGAAAACTYAAAGTCCAGTGTAATGTGATGAGAACAAGAAAGAAGTTGTTAGTCCTGAGAATTACTCTCTGCTTCCAGTGATATTTTACTTTTGCTTATAATATGAAGTTCAACAATATTCTGAAATGCAGATACTTGCCAGCTTCTTAGAGAGAACTAAATCTATTAACATCCCTCAAACACATCTCATTCTTTTATGCTTGCCTCAGCATGATCTATTTTGCTTTTTTGTTTTGTTTAAATTTTGCAAACAAAATAAAATGCTAATTTAGCTAAAAGAAAAATATTTACAGTACAAACAACTGCCTTGCCAACATGTACAATCATCTAGAGAATTACCTGRCATTTGCATAAGAAACCTACCTCCCTAAGCAGAAAAATTGCACAGGAAACCCAGTATTCATCAAGACAAAAAACCTATCAAATAGTCAATGATAACATGAGACTATGTGAAACACTTTTATGACAAATAAAAGTGACAAGCAGTACAATAGGTATATAAAACACTGAAAGGTAGTATCTTAAAATAGAGGCAAGACACTATTGTCTTCTTGATCCTCTTTGAAAGAAAATCTTTTTATATTAGACTAACTAGTTTTTGAGGATTTAAAACTTGCCAGTAAGGAACCATTAGGCTTAATACTAACTACTACTTAGTTCTTTATTAGTGATCTTGATTTGAGCAGTCAGAAATAAATTTGGTGTTTCAGTATGAACTTGTAAGGGTGCAATTTGCCATTAGAGCCCTGGAGAGAGTCTGGAGTTTCAGAACAGCCTCCACAAAGGTTGATAAGCTGAGCAGAAAGCTGCTTAYGCTAATCACTTGCATATATTGAGGAATGGTTTGTATTAAATCCTACCTTTCTTCAAGACTAAGATGCTTTCTTCCCTGGCCTCAAGAAGGGACCTTCCTCAACTCAACAGCTCATAGCCTTGTAGTGTTACAACTGACTCGTTGAATAACGTACCTATGGCAAAGTTGGGGAATCAGATCTTCTGAAACATGTCCCAACACATTTCAAAACACCTCTACCATTAGGTAGTGTTTCATCTGACGTGAAAGCCTCAGGTTTAGCTCTGTTTCTGTTTAAGGAAATCCAAATCCACATCTCCCATGAAAGTGTCCTAAACAGTAGGCTGCTCCGAGGTATTTTTTTCATACAGTTATTCCTCTTACCTTAAATAAAAATTTCTGTCAGTTGGGAAAAGTTGGGAAAAGTTATCTGCTTGCAGGTATATGACTATATTTTGAAGTTTTATTTTATGCAACATTAATAACATTTAGTAATAATATGCAATATAATTTGATCTACTGCATGTAGTTCTAGACACAACTGTAGRAGTCTAGCTTCTTGATTAAAACAGCCCTGACGTCCTCAGAATAGTCTAAGAGAACATGGTCAGTTGTGAACTCTGGGAAGGTCTATTCATGCAAGATGCATTCAAATTATTAGCAAGGGAGGTTGCTAAATAGMAACTGAAGACCTGACCTCAGCTGTCAAATAAGTGCATAAAGAACAAGAAAAGTTCAGGCAAGTACAGTAATGAAAAGGCCTTACTTAAGTCTCCAGAACTACCACAGAAATGAAATTTTTGACAGTGCTTGAAAGTTTACAAGCTACAATTGCAAAAAAATGGAGACTGTTAAAGGAAATTGCTAATAACTCTCTAATCTGGAAAAAGGATTTAATTGCTAAAAACATGGAAAAAAAATGACACCACTTTGAAAGAACTAGAGGCGACTGAAGAGATTCAAACCCTTGGAGAGCAAGTCTAACAGATGTTAATAATCCCTCATACTTTTAACAGGCAAAGTTGGTTGTTCATGTGTAAATTAAGGAAGTTAGTTTATTGGTACCAATATATTAGAACTTGAATAAAACATCCTAGGTGACAAACAGTGGACCACAGAGTGGAAGAGAACATAAAATCTTACCTGAGATACTCCTCTGAGCTGGGGGATTTTGATGGTGGATTTTATTTCCTGCTCCATGAAATGTAGACTATGAAATCATTAAATACTTCAACAGAGCATGTTCTGTTCTTTGCGGAGCATGTTTGTATGATCTTCTCCCTGGCCCAAGTACTTTTTTTTAATATAAAGGGGAATAGACTCAACAGAACACATTAAAGCTGTTAGCTACTCTGTTCCAATGAAAATATGGATTTCAATCCTCAGCAGGCTGAACACGTATAATTCTTTAACCACCTAGGAAATCATTCAATCATTCATTACAGGGGGGAACCTGACCTTCAGTGCAATCTGTGAGAATATTGAGGGATATATAAAGAAAAGCASGTATTTGGCCATGCTGGTGGATATAAGCATCAGGTAGTTGTGGAGTGCTTGGTTCAGATAAGACTAAGGTCTTCTCAGGCAAATAATAACCTCTGCACTGTTTCAAATATTTTTCAGACAGTTTTCACAAACTAAACTATATTATGGCTACTGTATATATAGAAGACTGATAAAAACAACTGGAAAATTATTAGAAAGCATTACAGTAATTAATTATGCTGTATTTTTCCATTCATTCTATCAATAAGTCAATGCAATTTCATGTTAAAAAAGCTTTGAGAAATACCAGATGATATGTAAAATTGCTTGATGTAAGAATTTTGACTATTACAATTTTTCAGAAATTCTTCAATGTATGCCTTAACATGTATTTAAAAAAGAAAAGCTCAAATTATCCACATTTCTTCTGGAATTTCAACTAGATTTTGGATTCCTCTGCATTTCTTTCATAATCATCTTTGTAAAATTGTGAATTGCTATCAACTTGGCTTTCTGTGATTTAAAAATGGATTGTAAACCTAAAAAATAGTTTGTTTTTAATTTTCTTTATAACAAAAAAGTTTCTCCAAATATCTAGGATTGTATAGCCACGAAGTTAGAAAAAGGCATAAAAAACAAACCAAATGAGTGTTTAAATTCACTGTTAAATTACCTTTTTAAAGTGAGTGTTCTTGACTTTTATCCTTCTTTTTATATTTCTGTGTTTATTTTCATAGTTTCAAAAAAGACCCAAAACATGTGTTGTCTTCATAAATCTAGATATATTTATTTAGACTAGACACAAGAATAGAGTCACAGCTCGAGTGGCCTATGGGATTTTTGAATGAGATTTCATGAGATAAGGAATCCACTAAACATAAGAGGCCAGGACTGTTGTCATAGAGTGAAAGTAGATAACACAAATGTATAAGATTCAGTTTGTATCAACTTATGTGCTTAAGGAATAGGGATTATTTCAGAGGTGGTGTGGTGTGGTAAAAAACTAAGCAGAATATCATTGCCATAGATTTGCTTTTTTCTTTTCTTTTCTTTTCTTTTCTTTTCTTTTCTTTTCTTTTCTTTTCTTTTCTTTTCTTTTCTTTTCTTTTCTTTTCTTTTCTTTTCTT
>NW_028186340.1:365488-498756 GCF_003343005.1 Rhea americana
TTTTCTTTTTCTTTTTCTTTTTCTTTTTCTTTTTCTTTTTCTTTTTCTTTTTCTTTTTCTTTTTCTTTTTCTTTTTACAGTATATAAATAACACTGTCATTGCTTTCTCTTCTTGTTTTTGTCTTTCTCTCCTAGGCAGTCATCATCTATTACTACTATTATAGCTTTGTACTGTAGTCTGAAGTTCTTAAATACTTAATCTAAGAAAAAAGCCTTAGGACCCTCTGTATTCAGTGGAGGGATAGAATCATTTCTAGAGGAAAATTCAAGAGCCTCTAAGATCTGAGTTGTCTTCTGGACGTCTCTTTTCTCTCTGAGAAAAAGGCACTAAAACCAAGTGTTAGGGATGAAGCTTCATCCTCTTCTGGCTCCGCCACTCTGCTTCAATTCTGAGAAACTTGGGGTATTTTACATTGCAGTAGAAAGTCTAAATCCAGAGAGGATGTACCTGAGCCTCGCCTGGATCCACTATCATGAGTCACACTTCTTGGATTACATGTAATTTCAAATTGACTGGACCTACTAGAAGAGGAATCCTTTGAATGAAACTGACTTATTTACAATGACTTTAAAAGACTTTAATAAAAACTAATTACTATATCTCACTAATGTCCTTTAGAAGAATATTGTAAGAGGAAGAATAGAAGATGGGAAAAAAGGCTTTGATGATCATTGCTGGCAAGATTAGAGGGAAACATTCTAGGGTTTTGATTAAAAATTAGTTTCATTTCAGCTATACCGAAAATGAGAATTACTATTGTTAATGACTTGACTCTAAAATCGTGACTCCTAAGAAATTACAAAAGAAAAAAGACTCATAAATACAGCAGGATTTACCAACAGTCTTTTAAGGCTCAAATCTCTTGTCCACCTAATACTYGCTTTTCTCTGTCCATTGGCTGAAGTTTCTAAGAAACTGCTGGTATGCTCATCCTCTCTTAGATATGAAGTGTTCTGAAAGCATTAGAAAGGTCAGAGATTCTTTCCAGGGTAACCCTGTTATTTCCCTACCACAAAAGCTCTATATTCCCTTGCCACCCAAGCACAGATGAAAAAGAAAACTAGCTCAAGAATCTACTTTGCTAGATGAGACTTCCAGCCTAAAACTCTGGAAAAAATATTCATTTGACCATTTATGTTCAGTATGTCTGAAATGCAGAGCTCAGAGGGTTGTCATCAGTGGCGCGGAGTCCAGTTGGAGGCCTGTAGATGGTAGAGTTCCCCAGCGCTCAGTACTGGGGCCAGTCTTATTCAAGTTATTCATCAATGACCTGGATGAGGGGACAGAGTGCCTCCTCTGCAAGTTTGCTGATGATACCAAGTTGGAAGGAGTGGCTGAAACATCAGCAGGTTGTGCTGCCATTCAGAGAGACCTGGACAGGCTGGAGAGGTGTGTGGAGAGGAACCTCCTGAGGTTCAACAAGGACAAGTGCAGGGTCCTGCACCTAGGGAGAAACAACCCTGGGTGCCAGTACAAGCTTGGGGCTGACCTTCTGGAGAGCAGCTCTGCAGAGAAAGACCYGGGAGTGCTGGCGGATGACACATTGACCACAAGCCAGCAATGTGCCCTTGTGTCCAGGAAGGCCAATGGTTTCCTGGGGTGCATTAGGAAGAGTGTTGCCAGCAGGTCAAGGGAGGTGATCCTTCCCCCTCTACTCTGCCGTGATGACAACTCATCTCGAGTGCTGGGCCCAGTCCAGGCTCCCCAGAACAAGAGGGGCGTGGAACTGCTGGAGAGAGTCCAGCATAGGGTTACAAAGATGATCAGAGGTCTGGAGCACCTGCTCTATGAGGAACGGCTGCAAGAGCTGGGCCTCTTTAGTTTGGGGAAGAGAAGGCTGAGGGGGGATCTTATCAATGTGTACAAATACCTTAAGGGCAGGTGTCAAAAGGATGGGGCTGGAGTCTTTTCAGTGGTATCAAGCAACAGGACAAGAGGCAATGAGCAGAAACTGAAGCACAGGAAGTTCCACCTGAACATGAGGAAGAACTTCTTCACTGTGAGAGTGACGGAGCACTGGCCCAGGKTGCCCAGAGAGATTGTGGAGTCTCTTTCTCTAGAGATATATAAAACCTGCCTGGATGCAATTGTGTGCAGCATGATCCAGGTGACTGWGCTTGAGCATCTAGTCATTGAGACTAGATGATCTCCAGAGGTCTCTTCCAACCTCAACAATACTGTGATTCTGTGTAATATCAGTGACCTATGAACAGAGCCCATCCCAGAAGAGTTATGAATTCATCCCTGAATATTTATTTTTGAAAATGGTTATTACTGGGATTTCGGGAACTGGTAGCTCCAAAATATGCATACATTTGCCCACATCCACAAATGCCTTGTTCAACATCTGTTTCAGCTAGTGATCAGTTTTATGCAACTTCAATAAATTATGAATTAAACTTAATGCTATACAAAATCCACTGAATTATATAATATCAGGTTTGACATTAGAAACTACATCAATCTCTAAAGTAATTTACATACCTGAACCTTAGAAAGGAAGTAACAATTCTGAATGGCAGTTCAGCTATATTGCTTTGTATTTTATTAATAAGGAGAAATCTTATTAGTGGGAGATTGAAGATGGTATAAACAAGTTGTTGAACTCAATATACCATATGCTATAGCTGCTGATTATATTCTTGTTRACATTTTCTGCATGTGGGAATATTATCCTCTCAAATTCATTATGCTTCTGTTCACATGTACTGTGTTAATTGGCATGTGACACTCTAAAAATCTGTTCCCAGGCAATATTCATAAATAGTTCTGTTTCATATAAGCAAAAGTATTCTGTGGGTCTGACATTTAAAAACTGTAGTAATATAGTTTTTTTTCTTCCTCACTGTTAATTTTTAAAAACTCAGTTAGTTTGAATTTGCTTCATCTTTTCTTAAACTGTGATTGTTTACAGTTCATTAGGATATGTCATATTAAATGATTTATTACCAAAAAGTGTATTTTGCTTATATAGAACTTAATTATATTGGGCATTTGCAATTAGTATATGCAAAATAACCAAAATAATCCCAAACATCTTACTGCATTTAAAGTTATCGGCTAAAACCACAACATAGTAAAAGACAGTAAAAGGGGTTGTAGCATCTRCTGTATTCCATAGAATCAGTGTGACTTTATATATTTCAAAAACGACATCTCAATTCCAGTGCTACAAGTGCAGACTGCAGAAAATGAGTAGGATATATCTGAAGATCCTAGGATGAAAACAATAATAGCTTTGTCATCAGCAAAGACAGTAAGAAAGAGCTTTGTCATCAGCTCCCTCTAGAGAAGGATTGCATGAAGAGTTCGAGATGCATCTATCTAACTATGGCATGAAAACAAGGCCGAGTTGGAGCATAATCATGCTAGAATGCTTGTAAAGTTAATGAGCATTGACAGACATCTCTGAAGGATGGCTCAGATCTCAGATGGGTTGAACCTCCTTGTTAGACAGCACCATGTTTCCTCATTAACTATTCTGGAAGCCAAAGCCTACTCCACTCCTTCAGCATTTAACATGAGGCTGGAGCCCCARTGTTTGATATGCTATGAGTTTCATTATTCTCATAACTGCTAACTGAGGCATTTAGGTATTTTGGAGTCTTTTTCTCAGTCTGAAAGAGAGGAATAACAATATACTGGCACTACCCTACTCATATTTGTTATCAGCTGTATTCACGTATCTGCTCTTTRGTTACTATTTCTCTGTTGCTAACATGACATTTTCCATTTGACATTGCTGCGAAAGCTGGTATTTGGTTTATTTTCCTTGTTCTCTATAAGTTCTTACTGTATCTTATGCTCAAAAACATTTTTTGTTTGCCTTTTATAGTATGTGAATAGAAACAGCTGAAAGAAAAATCACTACTATATGGTTGCCAAATACAGAACGCAGCTGTTAAAGGCTAAAATCTGGGTTCCATCTATAAAGTGTATATCTTCCATCTGTGTTAGAAATACAAATTAATTAGACATTTCCTTCAGGAATCTATGCATTGAGTGAGCTCTAACTGCTGTTTACATCTGTGGTAGACAGACTGGACTTGCCATTCTCACACAGAAGGACAAATATTTCCAGAGATCATGATCACAAAAATCTTTGTCTCTATCTTCTTTATAGCTGATTAATAACATTTGGCTTGCAACATCTACAGACTTTATACAAATCATTTTGATACTTGGACATCTGCAAAACCTTGTACAGTGTTAATGGTGTGCTTCAAGCTGCATAATTTCATTCTGCAATAGCACAAATTGTCCTGCAGAAGGCCACTGCCAGACATAAGGACAATACGTAGCGCTCAGTGATGCACAACCACAGCGACAGATTGTAACAAATCATGGAGGAGAAATAGGGGTGGGAATCTACTGCTATTTTAATAYGCATCTATTTAAGTGGCACATAGAGTTTATTAAATTTATCTATTATTTTTTGTCATGTCTACTGTTAGGAGTTGCTGAATCTTGTCCCCTGACAGAGATGAGGTTGCTGCAGCTCCATGTCCCCATGTCCAGACAGTAGCAAGGTTGAGTGTGTATTGCCAGTAGGCACACACACACACAATACATGGCTGGCCACRTAGATCAACACAGACAAAAAACAGTGCTCACTCAAACACACACACCGTCAGTAGCCTGGTGTTGTTTACCTCTGGCTGATCAGGATGAATGTCCATTTGTGGAAAATATAGATACAATATGTATATAGCTACACATATACGTGTGTGTGTACACATATACATGTGTGTGTATACATACAATATGGATCCCTCTGGTAGATGGCCTTAGATACTCAGTCTATTCAGTAGCTGTCCCCAGCTGCCCCTCTGCTCTCCAGTTGCCTCCTGAATACACATGCAAATGAATCTCCTAGTTGACTCCTAGATCTTATTGTGTCCCCAGTAACTGACTTGGATGTCCTGGCCCCTCCAGTAGCCAACTTTCAGGCCCTCTGGTCTGTCCAGCATTCAGACCAGACTCGTGACCATTCTGACACCTGGCTCCTAGGGTATCCTACTCACCAGTTACTCCAGCTCAATGCTCACTCGTGACCACACACTGACTTACACAGCCGTATAGTACACATACCCTCAGGTCCCTCCGGTTCTGGTACCACATACACTGAGGTCCTGTGACACATGGTCCCATCCTAGTTGCTCGCACTTAAACCTGCAGACACACATATACACACAGAATAGAGAGCCCCTTACTGAGGAAAATAGTTAGAAAAAGCACCTTCACTCCTCCCTTTCCCCACCTTTGATTCATCCCTTAAACATCCCATAATAAGACTCATGCAATCCCCTGCATCCCWTAATGAGTCCCATTCCCGAAGGCAATCACCCCTGATCTTTTAGGTGATCGCAGACCCATTTCCATAGGCTAGTGGCAACGGGTCCCCCCAGGCCTTGGGGCTGGGGCCGGGGCTCGTGTCTCTGCATCGGTTACTGGGGCCTCCCTGCGCACCAGCGCATCTCAGGGCTCCTTCGTGTGCCTGGAAACCAGCTTGCTATCACATAACCTAGCACCTACCACTGTGTGGATGCATTTCTAGCCAAAATCACTGCCAGAAAGCAAGAATATGACTTCATATAGATGGTCAACAAAGCAAATGCATATCCAGAAGCCATACAGTTTAGATCAATATTTGCACTCTTAATGACCTTGAAACTATATGGTAAGAGGATGACTGGATTCTTTATTCCATTCTGGATCCATTCCAGAAAAGGAAACACATTAGCTTTTCTTGTTTGCATAAAATATATCAGAAGTGCAAATTTCTTGTGACTTCCACAAATTGTAAACAGGTTTAAGCAAAAAATTAATAAATTAAGATTACAAAAGAACAGTGTCAATTAAATATACCTTTAAAGATTSCATTTGCTGTCAAATGTGGTCAAGTTACTAAATATTTGGATGGACTTCAAATCTTATAGCTAAAGTGTATGTGATTGTGTGACATTATCTGTCACAAATATTAACATAAATATGAAAATCAGGAGTGACTTGTAAATAGTGAAGCATTTTTATTTCCCATTTCCTGGAAACTCAAAGTCTACAGAAATGCAAAAAGCTAGGTATGTTAATAATCTCTAGGTACAGCTACCCTTTCTACAGCTAATTCAGCTTTTATATTTCATAGTGCTTGTACTATATATTTTGAAGCTAATTTGGTGTTTTCCACATTTCTCTTATGTTTCACATCAAAGAGAATTGCAACTGATTCTCTAAACTACTTTTCAGTGGAAGTTAATGATGCAGGGTCACCATGAAGAATCTGAAAACTTCTACAGTAAAATATAATTATATGAAATTAGAATTGTCTCACTTTATAYAGAGGATGCTGTATGGAAAAAAAAGAATATTTCTTTTTTTTTGTCCAGTCCTACAATTCTCTTCACCTTGCTCGATTCCCACTATTCGAGTTTCTAAGAAACCTTACACCACTTATATCATGCCTGTACACTTCCCATGCCTTGTAGCATGAGCAAGAATTCTTATACCTAGGCTTGTAGACACACGCTCTTAATAACAATGCTTTGGCAGACGATTCATTTAGCAAGAAAATTGTAGATGAATTTTAATTGAAGCAAAAATGATCGCATTCTAACTTCAACCATTTAAAAGTTATGTAGCTGTCCAAACTGAAGAACATATATTCTSCATATAACCAATGAGAGAACTGGTCAACCAAATGGGAGATTCACCTAATTTTAAGAGAGAGGGAGAGGATAAATGGCCAACACAGACACGTGTTTATCGCATTCCACTAACTATAAAAGCAGTCTATAGTTAGCCATGCAGTAGTTTTTGTAATATATTTACACATACATACTTTAGTACAGTATACTTATTAAATTAAAATACTTGAAACTTTTATGAGGCTATTTTTGGAATTTCCAAAATAGATATATTAAACACTATAATATGCTTTTAATATGTGAATAAGGTACTGCTGCCAATCTTTTAACTAAAAAATGATACATATATTTCCTGGAATGGAGTGTTATTTTTTTCCCCTTGAAGATAATTTGATATTCTAAATGAAATGTTTAATAAACATCATTCTCAGCAGGCAGAAAAACAGCAAGAATTGTTCAAACCGTCTTCCATGTTTCATTCCAGATTGAATTCCTTACATCAAAGGCTCATTCCACTGAAATATGTATTCCTGATAAACACATAGCATGATCTATTTGGCACAGCAATATAATCTGAACAAATAATTTATAGTTATAAAACAACCATTTTGATGATTGATAAAATGAAATAAGGATTGCAAATGCATTATAAGAATTTCAAGAACTAGATAAAAATATAGGATGTGTTAGTAGAACTGGCATTTAACATGTTCATAAGTGGCTTAGAAAAAGGAATCATTAATGAAGTGGCAAATACAAAACGATTCAGGGTAGTAAAAAACTGACTATTAGAAAGCGCAGAAGGATCTCACTGTGATGGACACTAAATTGTTGTGGAAAATTCAGTATCGATGATTGCAGTGATTCATATGTGGATAAACAATCTAAATATGTGTACAAAAGGATATGTTTCAAATTAGCTATTACTCTTTCAAAAAGAAGTTTTAGAATTATTGGGGATATTTAACTGAAAATATTAGCTCAATGGTCAAAAGCAGTCAAAAARCAAAAAAGAAAAATGGAAAGAAAAGTAAATGAATAAAAAAGAAAAATCATAATTCTACAATTCCATGATGCATCCGTATCTTGAATAGTGTGTGCAGTTCTAATTTTGCATTTTAAAATGGTCATAGCAAAACTGGAATTATGTTTTAAGTAAGCTGTCAGGGTCATTAAGTGATAACAGATTTAAATAAACCAGAAGGAATACTGTGCATAACTAAACAAGCAATGCTAGAGGATGTTATGGTTACCAGAAGTATACATAAGTTCAACAAATCATCAATCARATTCAAGAAATTGAATCGATTGAGGGCTGTTAAATATAAGATCACAACCTCTGATTCAGAAAAATGTCTAAACCAAAATTTGGAATAAATTGAAAGACTAAATCCAAAAAAAACCTKCATTACTATGCACTTGTGACACACAACAATTTTCCATAAGTGTACTGGATACTAGCAGATTCAAGTGTATTGGGGTAAATAAGCTTTTGATAATTTTATATGGCATTATATTTTTATCTTATATTTTTGACATTATCTCTTCACTTCTATCAAACTGGAAAAGTCATCATGCCTAAAGTTGTACTGACATTAAGACTTGTCTTATGTATTAAGATTTCATAATGCAGATTTATTGCTTTTCAGCTTTTATTTCACCTCTACAACAAATTATCAAAACACTTTTGAATTACAAGTAGTATGAATAGAATTAGCTCTACACTCTTTATTAAAGTAAGACTTTTAGGTATCTAATGTTTATGACACTATGACTACCTCAGCAGAAAGGTTATTAAATTATATCTTTGTCATTCTTGATGACAGGTCCTGTGGTTGGGGTAGTGATGCATGTGGGCTTTAAAATAATAATGATTTTTGTGCTCTGGTTGATACAGAGATTCACCAAGATATTGGTGACAACAACGATGTGTATAAATAAAAGATAGCTAACTGTGAGCTACTACCTTTAAGAATAATTCTCAAAGTAGGATAGAAAATATGAAAAAAACTACATTCTTCACATAAATTTATGAAAATCTAAGTCATTTGTAAATAAATTTCAGGAAACTTTAGGGCTTTGCATGTGTAAAATGAAAATGTGACATTCTAAAGAAAAATATGAAAGAACTCCAGCAAAGCTCAGTTCAGTCTACAAAACCGTGCAAAAACTGTGTTGCACTGTCCAGAGCTTTAGTCAAGGAACAGCACCTTCCACAAGGTAGTAAGGAGTTCTCCAGCAGAAATGCTACCTTTCAGTTCAGAAGCAGTTGAAAGTTTTGGGGTGAAATTTAAATTTTGATCAGTTACCTTACATACAATATTTACTTCCTTCTGTCATGGTCATATGCTGAAGTCTTGGGAGCGTTGGAGTATTTATAATCAAGAACAGATAAGGATTGGAGGTAGGTTACTTTGATTGATAACTGATTTATAAACAAATCTGGCAGATATCTGTGACAAAAAAATGTTATTCTACTTGTACCAATTTCCTGTCCTGTTCACTACAATCCATTTTCTTTATCAAAAGAAAATATAGACAAAGAGGAAGTTAAGAAAGTACTTATTAACTAACATTAAAGAATCATTTTAAAACTGTTTTTTAAATTCTATTAGACGTGTATTAATAGTTGTTGCTAATATGAGCTGTACTATGTAAGAAAACTAAAGTGCTAACCAAATATTGATGAACAACAATTATTAAATATGCATGTGGTAATTATTAAATGTTAATCCTGCACATGATATGTGTACAGTTGTAAACCAATATTGAAAAAAAGATTAACTGTTACATTAAATTCTGTCATTGTCAATAGTTGTATGCTGTTGAGAATAAAGAAGTTGTTTTGGTTTGTCTTGTTTTCTGCAAGTTTAGACTTGAAAAAAATATATAAATCATTACTATWGCGTGGAACCAGACCCTTAAGAAATAAGATAGATTGAGATGATTATTTTTTTCCAGATTTGAAGTAGTTCCATTTAATGGTAAGTATAGAGAATCCTTTTGTCATTATTTCTCTGGATAGAATATGATGGTATTATGAAAGCTGATAGCAGATTTTTAATACTTTTTTTAAATGTTAGCACCAAGTAAGGACACAATAAAAGTGAAAAAATATTGTAAAATTAAATTTAAAAATTTCTGATTCAAATCTTAATTTATCACATAGGATAAGGAATTTGGGTTTCAACTTTGACTTAATATAAAATTATTTTGAAATACATTAAAATGGAAAATCAATGAGCAAAATCACATTGTGCAGTATTTTGTTTTTTAAAAATGTCTAACATTGCACTTCTGGTAAAGATTCCTCTTTCAAGTATTTGGCCTTTCCTGACAAATCTATTGACATTTCCTGCAGTATCTCTGATCAGTTTAGTTAAAATGCCTAATGCCAGGCGGGGTTATCCCTTTCCTTGTTGGCATATTCCCAGGATGTAATTGTTCAATCTTAGATGACAGTTTCAGAAAATTAATGTTTGAATGAGTTAGAAAAGCAACTTGGAGCAAATTCCATTTAGATTACTTAGAAGCCCAAAGGAAATAGTGGCGGAAATGTGTTTATATTGTCGTCATCCTCTCCCTCCCCCCACCCTGAACACACAGTCTTTTGAGTAACAAAAGGTCAACTAAATAATGCTAGGCACGTCTTTCATATTATTTAAGCTGCACAGAGGAATTTCRAGAGTCTCTGAATTTCATAGCTATGCCTGCATTTTAGGGTAGATTCGTTCAATAGTATTCCTCAAAATATCAATTCCATAATGTTACATAATCAGAAACCTCTTTAGCAGATATAGATTCTTTTCTGCCATATCCCAGAATCTCCTTACAGAGGAAATAGGCACTCGGACGGGCACAGTCCATTCAAGCATCAGCATGCAGCTGGGTTTAAGCACCCGGCTGGAATATGCACTAGCATGTACTAAAAGTATAACTGCCCTAAGTAAAAATCAACTACTCTTTCAGAGGAAGATGGGCTGAGTTCAAACACCACTTTTTTGTAAAACTAATACTTTTCTAAGGTTGCGATTTTCTTTTCTCAACATCATAGAAATATTACTTATTAGAAAAAAAGTGCATTACTTTTTGATGTGATGTACCATCTATATTCACAGTTCTAACCAGACTTAYCCAAATATTTATGGTCTTAGGAGTTCTGCTAGCACTAAAGACAGTGATGATCCCTACAATTAGTTTGACAGTCATAAAAACTGGCTTTGAGTCATATTGAAAATAAGGGGCAATAGTTTGAAAGGCAGCTGGAGAAGTATAAGATGTTTTTCCTCTTTTTAAAAAAATCTAAAAAAATAATTACTCCAGTCATTAAGGGCAGCTTAAACAGATTAACTGATTGTTTACTGTTTGGAGGTGAAATCTTAGCTTTGCTGAAGTCAGTGAAATCATGCCTGCTAAATTTAATGAGGGGACAAGGGAAAGAGGAAGGGGCTCAGCTTTTATGTCTGATGTTAATCTAGCATAAATAACTGCACAGAAAATAAGACTGMATTTTCTTTAGACTGTATTTTAGAGATTACTGCTTCTTCAAACATTATATCATGTTTCTTAATCTTTCAGAAATATGTATTTAATCTGTAGGCCATGTATTTCTATATTATTTAGATCATAATCTTACTGCCATTGGAAAAATTGTTGTTAGCCATTAATATTAACCATGCAGGGGAGTTGAGTTAGGGTTAAATTTCAAATAAAAGTCCAAAAATTTAATATTCACTTCCAGATGTTCACATTAAGAACTCACTTCTAAAGACAAAAAGCTTATCTGCTGACCATATTCTGCTTCTCTGAAAATGTARTCTTTTAATAACATATTTAAGGTAATCAATGCTGACAGAGACAATGTGCAAATAATTACTTATTAGGAGAGTGTCGTAATTTGAAGGCAGTATCTGTTTTTAAATTGTTCTGTACCTTCTACATCAATGTTCCATCCAAACATTCCTCATCTCAGCAAGGTTACAGTATGTAATATGTAATTTGATAGGAGTGACGCATAGGAGCTTTTCACGTGCTTTCTTCTAAATTTACCTAATTGTAGGCATTCTTTCTGTCTGTTGAGAAGTTTTCATATGTATCTTTTCTAATTTGACTCAGTCTTTATGATCTGTTCAAAATTCTTGTTTCTTAGATCTTTTTCCTATATAAATTTAATGAAATAGATGCTGACACTCAGGGACTTAAGGCAACCATATATATATATTTTGATTGCTGGTTTGTGTCAATAATATTTCATTTGGCATATATTATAGTTTATTTTCCTGCACAGGAATTTACCGAAATCCAGGGAATATTTGTCATATACCTTCACATTAACAGTCATATTGATTTTATTATTTTTCAAAGTAGAATTTTGAGGTGYAATGATTCAGGAATCAATATTTCGTATTCAAAGTTTTATTAACATGTCTAAAACACATAACTGTCATTGTCCACATTCATAAACTGAGTATAATAATCAGGGGAAGTTTTCAGGCATGGACAAACCATCTGGCTGCCAAGATGGGTTCCTATCATTGTTATTGATATCAATTACAATTTGCATGTGCAGTCACTCAGGCCATAATTCAACAAGTTCCTTCAGAAGCTTGAAGGAGCTTAGCAGCTTACACACAGAAGGTGCCTAATTGTAGATATGTGAATAGTCTTCAGTGGGATAACTCGAGTRCTTGTATATAGGCACCTGCTGAAGTATCTTGCTGAACTGAAACCCTAAGCACAGCTACTCTAGCAGAGGAAGAATATATGAACCTAGATAAAAGTTTACARTAATAACAGAAAATAACTCAGTTTTATTTATATTGTCCCTCAAGGGTCAAAGTGGGACAGGAGAAAAAAGGCAGGGCTCAGATTACAGTATCACTGTTAAGTCTCAACACATTACCCTGAGATCCTTTTGCTTACTAATTACTGCTCTGCCTGTGGAGGTTGGAAGACCTCTCTACCTGTAGTATTTAACAGTGGGAAGCCCTTTATATCTTCTATAACAACAATTTAAGACTTTATAATGTGTCAGCCCCTATCATTTAATGGTAAAATATCTTTCCAAACTCAGGTTCAGCCACATTATAAGGAAAGAGACTGTAAGAGCAAAAAGGGGAGAATATATATTATTTTCAGATGTGCATCATCTACAGTTTACCTGATTAATGTTATGCTGTCTAATTGTRCATACGTAAATAGAATTATGTGATTAGGGAAAATAGAAAGGAAACAAAGTCAGGACAGCGATAAAACTGCTTAAAGACAGAGAAGTTTGTTTGGAGAATCTCTTATGTGAATATCCCACTTGTAGGTAAGAGAGAAGAGAGTAAACCACTAAAGGATTCTAAAAGAAACAATATCGCTCCAGCTGATTGCAAAAGATGAGTGTAAATCCCAAGTAGACAGGTGGAAAAAACATGTTACAGAAGTAGAGTTTGTTTTTCTTTTGCCAGGGGTATTGATTACTAGGACAAATGAAAGTTGCTAAAATGTGAACCATTAAAGCTTAAATTTGAAAAATATGCATCTAGATTTTCTTTGTTTTTCCTCTTTGCTCCACACAATGTACGCCTTTGCCCCTCCTGTTTTAAAAGGCTGAACTAATCCTGAAGCTCTGTTTATTATTTTGAAGTTCAAACAGAAGGTATTCCATGAAAGATACTTGAAAAAGAAAGAATAGCTACACGCAAGACATACTTTTCCAGAGCTGATAAACCACGTGATTTCACCATGTGAGAAGTAAAGGAAGCCACATAGTATGTCTTTGCAAATAACAAGTTGAATGTTTCTAAGTATACTCAAAGTCTAATGGAACGTAATGATCCCTGATGCTTTTCAAAGCCCCAAGATAAGGATTCCTTTTCTTTTGTTTGCATGGAAATGTTAAGTCTTAATTCAGGTACTGCAGGTGCATACTATCCTGAAATAAAACTTTCTCCTAATACTTAAATAACACCTGATATTAATAAACTGATTTTCAGAATCAATATATGCAAAATAAATGAAGTTGTGACTGAGTACAAAATGTGAACCTACAACAGCAACAATAATGATGGTTTGCTAGGTAAAACAGTGAAAATCATGGCTCTCTACATGTATATATGAGAATGCAATACACTTCATCCAGTGCACTGAATAATTTTGTTGAATTTCTGAGGATTAAACTGAATAATCATTACATACCCAAATGGACTTACAAGAACAAGCAATAAAGGGCACAGAATACATGGATACTATTTACTGATGGGAGAAYGTCTTTGACAGAATGACTTTATATTTGACTTCTTAGTACTGATCATGAAAGCAGTTCAACGGAACATCTTCAAAAGAAAAGCCTTGGAAGTAAAATCCATAGCTCAGTTGAATGCTAGAGGAAAAAAAAAATCAACTCAGTAGAAACATGTGTTTAATAGATTTAAGTTTTCCACTTCACTCCTCCCTTTTACAGGACAGATGATCTCTYTTTTTTGTCATGTGCGGACTAATAACCTTATCATTTTTCTATCAGAAAATGATTTTCTATCACACCTGGTGTGCAGGTACTACTTAACTTTTGTCTTAGATTGTTTAACTGATTAACACAATCAAGCTAAACTCAAAACAGTTGTTCTCAACATGTTGCTAGTTTGTAAAACTCCTGTTTCTGTTTAAGACCTGAACAAAGGTTGTTTTTCCTGAAAGCTTATTTCCAATTCTTTCAGTTTGTCTAATAAAAGATATTACCTCTCCCTAAAAACTTTGCCTGAGAGCATAAAGATATTGAGGTATTTCAACGTGAGAGGTGACTCTGCTGGTAAACAAAACCAGTAAAATGTCAGAGTCTTGAAATGTATGCCCAGGGCAACCACCTTCTGCACAGAATGAGYGAAGTCATCCCATTGCTTTCAATTAGCTTGCAAAAGAGAGATAAACATGGCAAATGAGTAAATAGATTATGCAGTCAGCATCACAGAAAGAATTAGSAGTTGGTCTAGTGAGCGAAGTTCAAGATCTTTGGCAAGAGAGTCTAATGACATATCATCTAGGCATGAAAGCTCTAGTAATCATGTCCCTAATGGAGTACGGTTAGCTTCACTGCTAGAGATAAAGTTTTCCAGACTACCTAAAGCTTGTTATGTCAGTGTCTTTTGAAAATTGTATGCCCCTTGGCAAAGTCATTTCTCTCTCTCTCTTTCTTTTTTTTTAATTTTATCAATTGCCTTCCCTTTAACACTGCGCAGTTACGTTTCTGTCATAAGATCTGATAATGCACTAGCAGTCTCTCCTCAGTCTTGTCGTTAGAAAACAATAGAGAATGTGTTTTTTCAAAATTCTTTTTTTAAGAAGAAGCTACAATTTCACACCCTGATAGTATCCACAGATCATGTATTTCTGAAGAACAAAAGATCTTGATTATCTTGACTATCTTGATTATTATTTARTTACAGAGATATCTGACCAGTGACCATTAATCTCATAGTTATGAAAGTTTTTTGAGGTCATACACTTATTTATATGAGAAATTACAGTTTCTCTTTCTGAAAACTTACACTTTTCAATAAGAAATGTAGATAACAAACATGGAAATATACTTGCATAAAATCTTTTTTTTCTTTTTTGATCTAGTAAACAGAGGAGGAGATCTGTATTTATTCTCTTCTCTTAACTCTCTGCTTTCAGTATATATGGGTTTTTTTGAGATAAATCATCAGGGCTAAATATGGAGCATTTCTTGATTTCATAGTTTTTTTCTACAATAACATTGCACAGTAAAAGTGTGAAAAAGTTGTCAAGACTGTATTTTCTGACTGTACAGTCAAATGCACAAAGCTGACTTTACTGCATTACCGTAGTTTGCTCTTTAATTCCTGTAGACTGTTCTATGTATGGAACAGCACCAGCCTTAACCAGTTCAAAGTGAAAAGAAACCCTGTGACAGGCTCATCTCCCCCAGCAGAAACTCACACAGACAAGGTAGACCCCCAATAGAACTTTAGTAACTTCAGCATGACACAACGCACCAGCTGAGGAAATTACCCACCAGTTTTAYTCAGCTGGCTCTCAGGGCCAAAAAGGCCYTCCCTGTGCCTCCCTATCTCCTGGAGTCTTCCCTCACCTTGTCAAGACCCATGTTCCCATTTCAACACAGCCTGGGGCCATCAACTCCTGTCCTGCAACACTATGGTATAGATCAGTTCCATCTCTGAGCTGTTTTCCAAGGCAATATTTTTCAAGAAACGTTCTTCTTTAAAATGAGATATAACTGTGTTGAGGTATTAAAATGCTTTTTAAAGATAATTTTGGATACAGTAAAAGTTTAAAAAGAGCAGATAGCATCGCCTTTCCCTTCATCAACTTTCCTTTAGATTGTATTGTCTTCATGCCATTAGTCAGAAGCTGTCTGATAGCCATGCACACTGATTAATATATTACTTCTATCCATGAAAGGATTTCTCAAAAGCAATGTTTAACAAAAAGGTAATAGGTAGGTATGTAAAAATATGACTTTTATGTTCACCAGCTTGTATTTAGTTAGGAAAAGGAAAGGGGTTCCTCTGTGTGCTGCCATTGTGTTGGAACCCAGTATAGGCAAAGGACCATAATACCGTGTATCTTGATAGACTGTGTAGAAATCACAGTTCCACTGTATAGCTGAAAAATGAAAGAAGCTCTTTTGTTCAGTCTTGCTCTTTAGACTTAATAGTTCCTTTTTTTTTTTTTTTTTTTTACATTGCCCTTTGTTGTGGATTGAAATATTGATGACTTATCTAGAGTAATGTCATTTATGGAAGAAATGATGCAGAATTCAATAGCAGTGAATGAAGAACACATGCTTCATTCCAGTTGATGTGTACTGCAGACCTGTAGATCTTCTCTACTCAGTAGCTGAACACATGCTGTGCAGGTTGCTTGACTCCTGGAAAAGGCTACTGTAAATTCTCTTTCCTCTTTCCCACACAATTCATAGTAGTCAAAAGACCCTGAAGCTTTCATCAAACAAGGACACACTACTGTAGATTTCCATATAGTAGCTAAACCAAATATAAACTAGATCCAAAAACTATTTTCCCTTTTAATGGATCACATCAGATTTTATGTTTTTAGAATATATTAAACTCATTTATAGTAAGAAATCGTGCATTTTATAGTGTTATGAGTGTCATTTAAATTTAGTCATGTGGCATACGTAGTAATTTTATATAATTGTAGGAAGACAGGATTGGAAGAAGATCTCAAGATATGTATTATCCTTGTTCCTCTTAAGTATAATTTCTACTGTACCTGACAAGTTTTTGAAACTTGTTTCCAAAACCCTCTGTTACAGTGATCCCTGTTACGTCAATGACTTGGTTCATTGGATGAAGATGGTGGCTGCCCTGTGCACAGATTTCAAGACATTGGCATGTTAATAACACCCTTGTTTRGAGAACCTTCAAAGGCAATCTGTTGTAGTGCTTAACTAAAGATTTCTGGATGTAGAGTTAAGTATTTCATGTTTGTTAAGAAGAATGTAAGATGAAGCATAATATTTTAGGTAAATATTTACTAAGGAAGTCTTTAACTAATTAGATTGAGTATTCATGGAATTATGTATCTCTTCAGATATTGTTAAATATATGTGGATTTTACATTTTCTGCTTTGCCTTAATATTTATTGGTGTGCATAAGTATTTTTAACAGTTCTTAAAAAGTTTTTTTTTTTTATTTACTTAAGTTCCTGATTAAGAAATGATGCAACAACAGAATAATCCTCTATATACTTCAGAATCCAAGTTTAAGAGAACAGCCTGATGCTGATTTGAGACTGGAGAACCTACCACAGGAACTTTCAGAGAATTATCACCATCTAGGATGTTTGTTATGGATCTGATTCCAAGTAACTATTTTTGACAACTAACTTCATGTAACTGACAAAATTCAGCCCATATGTCATCTGAATTTAAAAGGATTAAATAAAAATGCCAAGGTAGCACTGTTGCTTCAAWCGACCACTTTATCTTCCTGGAATACTTAATACAGGTTCACGTGGTAGGTTCTTTTCACTGTAGTCCACCAAGCATTCAGTGGGCAGTATATCTCAGTACTTTCCACACAGTGAAGCATTCACTGAGTATTAGGGAAGCTCTGTCTCWTCAGTGAGATATCTGTGATATCCATGCACAAAGGATCTGGAGAAGACTCTTTAAAAAACTTGCTTTAGTTTAAGTAAAACCTGTAAAATTACATTACTATGTTCCTTATAGTTGCAATAAATATATGTTAAATATATTACCTAGTCTATACTTAAAGATCACACAAGATGTAAATGGCCTTGCTTGCAATGACCCATGAACAAACACCAATGAAGCCAATGAGCTGTGAGTCAATATTGCCTTTAAATGCATTCCAGCATAACATTTTATAAACGTTTAATATAAGCACTAAACTGAGCTATTTCCTAAATGACACTAATGACCTATAGTAAAAGACCAAATTCCTCTCAGCTGAAATTCAGGTCTCTCCTGTACAGTATTAAAACAAAATATTTGTGTATATTACGTTGCTGAAACTGAGGTACTTCTAAYAACAGACATAACTTAAAGGTGTGCTATATCCTAAACTATATTCTAATGTCATCACCAACCTCATTTCCCATTGAAAAGTAATCAAATCAAATGCTACTATCATCTCAGTAGCACCTCCAGGTGCTGACTTGGAGGTAATGTGAACTGRTGAAAAGGGAAAGAAAAAATAAAATAAAGCCAATAAAAAATAAAAATGAGATTAACTTGTTAAATCTGATATAATAGTAGCTGTCTAAAAACTGAGCATCCAGACCCTTTTGAAGATCTTTAGAATGGRCTTAAAGGGAGGATTCATCCCCCTACCTAAAACATCTAAAGTGRGGTTAAAGATCCTTGGTAACAAACTTCCTTTTTCTCTCTGTTTTTTTATAAAGGAGACTTATCTATCTGTCTTAAACTGGGCGTATAACTTCTAAATAAGAAATGTAGATGATGATGAATCCTATTGCTGAATAGCAGGGAAAGTTGAAAGAGCTTGTTAGAGAGATTGAYTCACTGATTTTTAGTGATAGTAAAGAAATATAAATATATTTTTCAAACTTCAAATGTTTAAATCTGTTTGAATTGCAAATTAGTAGAAATAATTTCATATTAAGTTTTTCAGAATTTGGAGATGTAAGATAATCTGCTTATCTATAATGCTTTTTCAGAGTTCATGGTTATGAATTCAAGTTCCCACTAATAAAAATTTAAACCTATCTGTTGATTTAATAGACAAAACTGACACCACCGCATAAGGATTGGCAGTTTCCCTTAAAAGTCCTGCTTTTTATTGCTTCTAACTTTGTCAGAGTAAAAGGAYTTGACACTGAAGTGCCAAACTAGAGCAGATTTCCCTACTGGGAATCTGAYAGAGTATGAATTTTCATTTATCTGCTTATTTTCAGTCTTTTGAAGAAAATATTTGAATATAAGATTAGAGGAAAGAATTCGCAACAACAGTTTTCAAGGTTTCTGCCTTCTGAAGGTAAGCTTCACTTAAGAGCAGCACAGGCTGAACAAGGTTTTTTCCTGACACCGTTGGTCCTAATCAGCAAGGTAACAGCACCAGAATAAAGCCGCCTTGCCTGTGTTTTCACTACTCTTTCCACTGGCCTTTGAAGGAAAGACATGGAAGAGGTGATGAGATCAGTCTAAGTACCTGTGTGAGAGGATGTTCAGGAAGAAATGGGAGAACTGGGAAAGCAGAACAGTTAAGAGGAATGGAGGTCAAAAATGAGCAAGCAAASCTAATATTGGCAAAGAGGTCATGAGCAAGGCAAAGTAAGGATTGTTTCAAACTTTAGTTCATATTTATTTGCCTCTGGAACTATAAAGATCTAAGTACAAGATCACAGATCTTACTTTAGTCCGATGTTTGCTATATCATCCACTTCTTCATTCCAGAGGAGGGGCTTCTTAAGCAGGATACTACATAGCCGAATGGTATGGCAGTTAAAAAGGGAATAGGTTTAAATTAAGGATACCAGGAGATGACACTTTGGAGTGAAATCCAAAGCTGCTTCTATTCCAGTAGAGTAGTTATAACTAAGAATCATTATCTGAAAGAGTATGTATTTACCACACAGTCTGTGTGGTAAACCTTTCATTTTGTCTTCCTTCTTTGATAAGCACATGGTTATCAAAATATAAAAAAATAGGTGTACAAGAATTAAAGTTGACCATCATTTAATTCTTGTATTTTCTAAACTTTTCACATTTAATATTATTTAGATATACTCCTTCAACAGGAACTTTATATACAGATCAACAATTTCTACTTAGACACATGCTTAAGCTTTTAGAAAAATATTACCTTCAAACCTGAAGAAATATTATGTGTCTAATAGCTTTTCCTCAAAACGCTGTATGCTCTAACAGAAAATTGCATTTGTCTCTTGAAAGAATACATTGCTGACATCTATGAAGTACTCTGAGTCTTACAGTATTATTTATACGGGTAAAATTTGTCCTATTGGATGACATATCTGACATAAATCAAGAACTTGCATTGCCAAATACACAAGATATTGTAATGCAAGCAAGCAGTGAGCTCTGTCTGGTCTGTACCACCTAAACCTCAAACTTTTGCCTTTGAATTCTCTAGGCCATATCTTAAAAAAAAAAAAAAAATCAAACATACAAGGCACAGTAAATGATTAATTTAGAGATAAGAACTGCCATAAAACAGTGTGTCTAGTACATGACATAGATCGGGCGGCACTGAACTTAACAGCAGATCGTGTTTTTTACTTTGTTGGTCCAAGGTTCTTTTCTTCCCCCCCCCCATTACTTCTGACATACACACTAAGTAATATATATAAGCTCTCTATATTTTGATGCAACTTTGAGATAAGTAATGCTGAATGGTATTTCTCTATGACAAAGTAAAACCACTCTGACATCTTTGGACTTTACTTCCATAAAGTCAGTGGAAGTGTTTCAGTATTGAGATGGTAGAGTTCAGGATCCTGYAGGAAAGAAGTAAGGCAACAAGCAGGAACACAACCCTGGACTTCAGGAGAGTGGACTTTGGACTCTTCAGAGACCTAATTGGAGGAATCTCATGGGTTAAGGTCCTAGAGGGAAGGGGGGTGCAGGAGAACTGGCTAATATTCAAACATCACTTCCTCCAAGCTCAAGAGCGGTGCGTCTCTATGAGTGAGAGGTGCAGCAAAAGTAGCAGGAGRCYYGCATGGGTGAGCAAGGAGCTCYTGGCCAAATTCAKACRGAAGAAGAAAATACACAGAATGTGGAAGAGGGGACAGGCTACTTGGGAGAATTATAGRAATGCAGYCAGAGTATGTAGAGATGTGGTGAGGAAGGCTAAGGACCAGCTGGAATTSAGTCTGGCAAGGGATGTCAAGGACAACAGGATTAAAATTCTCCAAATACATCAGCAGCAAGAGGAGAACWAGGGAAAATGTGGGCCCGCTACTGAATGGGGCAGGGGCCCTGGTGACAAGGGATACAGAGAAGGCAGAATTACTGAAYGCCTTCTTTGCTTCAGTCTTCACTGCTAAGGGCAGCCCCCAGGAATCCCATGGGCTGGACATGAGGGAGAAAGTCTGGAGAAGGGAAGACTTTCCTTTGGTTGAGGAGGATAGGATTAGAGACTTTCTGGACAGGCCAGACATCCACAAATCYATGGACCCGKGTGGGATGCACCCACCCACGGGTACTGAGGGAGCTGGTAGATGTTGTTGCCAGGCTGCTCTCCATCATCTCTGAAAGGTGCTGGAGAACTGGAGAGATGCCTGAGGACTGGAAGAAAGCCARTGTCACTCCAGTCTTCAAGAAGGGCAAGAAGGAGGACCCAGGCAACTCTAGGCCGGTTAGCCTCACCTCCATCCCTGGAAAGGTGATGGAACAGCTCATCCCGGATGTCATCTCCAGGCATATGGAGGAAAAGAAAGTGATCAGGAGCAGCCAGCATGGATTCAGCAAGGGGGAAATCCTGCTTAACCAACCTGATAGCCTTCTGTGATGGAATGACTGGCTGGGTAGATGAGGGGAAAGCAGTTACACATTGTGTACCTTGACTTCAGCAAGGCTTTTGACACTGTCTCCCGTAACATCCTCCTAGGCAAGCTCAGGAAGTGCGGGTTAGAGGAGTGGACAGTGAGGTGGATTGAGAACTGGCTGAAAGGCAGAGCTCAGAGGGTCGTCATCRGTGGTGTGGAGTCCAGCTGGGTCCCATCCTGCTCAACTTCTTCATCAATGACCTGGATGAGGGGACAGAGTGCCTCCTCTGCAAGTTTGCTGATGTTACCAAGCTGGGAGGAGTGGCTGACACACCAGAGGGCTGTGCTGCCGTTCAGAGAGACCTGGACAGGCTGRAGAGKTGGGYAGAGAGGAACCTCCTGAGGTTCAACAAGGRCAAGTGCAGRGTCCTGCACCTAGGGAGAATTAAYCCCAGCCACCAGTAGAAGCTGGGAGCTGACGTTCTGGAGARCAGCTCTGCAGAGAAGGACCTGGGAGTGCTGGTGGATGACAAGYTGACCATGAGCCAGCAATGTGCCCTTGTGTCCAGGAAGGCCAATGGTGTCCTGGGGTGCATTMGGAAGAGTGTTGCCAGCAGRTCAAGGGAGGTGATCCTGCCCCTCTACTCAGCCCTGGGGAGGCCTTGTCTTGAGTCCTGTGTCCAGTTCTGGGCTCACCACTACAAGAGAGGCRTGGAGCTACTGGAGAGAGTCCAGTGTAGGGCTAYRARGATGATCARAGGGCKKGAGCACCTGCCCKATGAGGAACGGCTGCGAGAGCTGGGCCTSTTCARCCTGGGGAAGAGAARMCTGAGGGGGGATCTTMYCAATGTGTACAAGTACCTGAAGGGAGGGTGTCAAGGGGACGGGSACAAACYCTTTTCAGTTGTCCCRTGTGACAGGACAAGAGGCAATGGGCAGAAATTGAASCACAGGAAGTTCCKCCTGACCGTGAGGGGGAATTTSTTCCCTGTGAGAGTGACRGAGCCCTGGCCCAGGTTGCCCAGAGAGGTTGTGGAGTCTCYTTCTCTGGAGATCTTCAAGGYCTGCCTGGATGCAACCCTGTCTAAGGTGCTCTAGGTGTCCCYGCTTGAGCAGGGATGTTGGACTAGATGATCTCCAGAGGTCCCTTCCAACCTTACTGATTCTATGATTCTKTGATTTTATGAGTTGCTTTGCAAGAATGAAATCAGAAAAAAAGAATACAAAAATGTGAACTCTTTTTCCTTGTTTTTAAATAAAACTGATAAAACAACATAAATATTAAATATTARTTGTAGACTTTGAGACAGTAATTTAGAGAGTTTTTGATCAAAAGAAATCACTGTTTATGTAGTGTTGGAAGACACAAAATTTTGCCAAATTAAACAATAGAGTAATTGCATCAAATTATTTGTTTTACATTTTGCTTTGAATAGCAGTTCTGCAGTTCAATTGCTATGTTATGGTGAAGGGATATAAAGATACACCATTCAGTTCAAAAATAATAAATGAGAAGCTAAAACATCTGACAATCAAACCAAAGGCTGCTCTTGAGAGAAAGGATTTGCTTATTTTAAGAATTATTCGTTGCACCTCTGAATAAAAATATTCTAAATGCTCTAAAAATGTTGAATTTTATGTCAATATAGGGATTGATCTTTACAAAGCATTTTTMTTTTTCTCATCAATATCTGTTTTARTGAAATGTTTCATTTAAAGAAATAGCTTCAATGTGTGTTTATAGAGTGGAAGTAATTTATTTATGGTTTTATTAAACGTTGCGTAACTAAGTAAACCAGCAGAATAGAGATTAAGAATACCATATTAGTTCTCACCTTTCTTTTTGACATGAATTTAATTATATTATGCCTCCTGAAGTCTGTTCTGAAGAGCAATACACAAATACAGGGGGCTGGAATCCTTCTTGCATTATAAGGGTGTAAAATACTAAAGTCCTTGTTTGGGAGAAATCTCATTAGCAATAACTATGGGCTTCAGCATTGATAGTAGAAGACTAGAAGTCTTTATTCTGCTATATGATAAGAAGAAACAATAGAAAGAAAATAAAATGATCCAGAAATTTCATGGTAGTTTACTGGAGATTCAAAAACCATATTGGATAGATTGGTGAAAAATATATTAAWAATAATTATTTTTTCTATCATATTAAACTGATCTGCAATTATACGGTTGCTTTGTTTTAGCTATATTAAAACTTACATGATAACATACTCACTTGTTCCTTTATTTAAGTATATTCGAGAAATTTCACACATACTCTTCCCTCTTCCTCTGATACTTTTATTTTCCTAGTACARTCTCTGGGAGTTTGTCATGCAGATTACAATGTCACATTAGCTGTAATTTAAAACCAGAATGGCAATGTGTGCCACACAATATTTCAGTGGATGATTGTGCTTTAGTCTACTCTGTGTAATATGATCCATTTACTAACAATCTGAGATGCCCCTTGTTTTATGAGGTTGTATAAAGATGACAGATGTTACCTGAATMTCCACTCAGTGAGTGAATTCCTTGTATACAAATCTTTTACATAGAAAATCATTAAAGTAAACTCAATTATAAAGAATGCAAAATTTACAGTAACGCTAATGTACTGGAGTAAGTTCCTTGACCTGAACTAAATTTAAACAGGCATGCAAGATACTTCTAAGACAGCAGATAATTCATTTAGGAGCRTATCAGCAGATTATCACTTCGATTCATGCACATTAACTGATTTTGACCAAAGAACAAGTTGAAATCAAAGACACCCAGCATAGATTGTGCTGGGATCTACATGATTCAGAATCAAAAATAAATTAATAATAGACCTGATGATGCGTTTGATAAAAAAAATCTGGATCTGCAAAATAATTTTTAAAAAACTAAATATCTGTAAAATAATATAAAATATCAAGGACAGATGATKTCATTAATATCTTTAAAGGACTCAAGAAGTAAACTCTACATCYTTTTCTCCCGTTATACAGCATCCATTTCATGAGCATGAACATTTTGTTTTAATTCTTCTGTAAATGAAGAGACAAACCAATTATGAAATATAAATGAGCAGTATCTAAAGCTGTTTCCCATTTTCTTGCTAAAATTGTGATTTAAAAACCATTTTGCCATTTTATATAAAAACAAAGACCACAGAGTGGTAGTTAGAGTGCTTGCTCAAAAAATTTGCAGATGACACCAAAGTAGGGGTACAGCTGATATGCTCAAGGACAGTAATTCCACCTATATGGACCTAGACAGGCTGGAGGAATGGGGTGATAGGAGCATGGTCGCATTCAGTAAGGACAAATGCCAAGTCCAGCACTAGGAAAGAATGTGCTCCTTACAATGATACCAGCTGCAGAGCAGCTGTGCTGAAAAGGATCAGGGGACCTGGTGAGCAGCGAGCTGAGCACGAGGCAACAGTGTGCCCTGGAAGCACCGATGGTCAACAGCACCTGGGTTATATCAACAGAAGAATGTCTTGTTGATCAAGGGGAGTGATTATCCGGGATACTGCATCCAGTTTTATGTCCCGCAATATAAGAAATTCGTCAATCAACTGGAGCAAAGGAAAAGGCCAGCAAATGATTGGGGTCTGGAGCACTTGCCGTGTGATGAAGGGCTGAGGAGGCTGGGCTGCTCTGATCTGGAGAAAAGATGGCTTTGAGTAGGGGGGAACCTAACAGCAACCTGACAGTGCCTATAAGCAGATTATCAAGAAGGATCCAAGATCTTCACAGCTGTGGCTGCTGGGATGATGAGAAACAACCTGCACAAATTGAAACAGAAGTTCARACTAGGTATGAGGAGCAACATTTTCATCATRAGGACAGYCAAACAGCGGAGCAGGTTGCCCAGAGCAGTGTGCAGTCTTTGTCCTTTGAGGTTTTCAGGACCAGACTGGGAAAACCCCTAAGCAACCTGATCTGACCTCATAGCTGATCTTTCTTTGAGCAAGAGTTTGGAGAGGATGACCTACTGAAATCACCTTCATCCTGAATTTCCCAATGATCCTATGATATGCTATTTTGAAGTTTTCAATAACTATTGAATGCATCCTCAGCTGCCTCTGAAAAAAAAAAGTAAAAATCAAAATCTACATAAAAATAGAGATGTAAACACTTCAGTCTTCATGGRAAGATCCATACCATCCAATCAGTTGTTTGTTTCATACCAGAAATGACAAAAAATACAACAATTTCTCCTTAACTGGGTGTAGTTTTGATAAATATCATAAAACATAGATTCATTTATTCATCAGAATTTGCATTTCTGGAGAGAATCTTGAGTCATTTCTATCACAAGATTAATGTATAATGGAAATGGGCTAACTTGGTGTTAAATTCCCATCCACTTTCTTTTYTACCTATTTCTTTTTTTGAAGAGATTTTTAGTCCTTTTCTATATCAAAACAAATCTCCTTTCCAGCATGTAAATTCTCCAACTTGTGAATCATTCATCTCTTAACATTATAACACACAATTAATTTTATTAACTGAAAKATGAAGATCAAGTACTTCCACTGGCCATTTCATGACACTGAGCCCCTTTTTTGCCTTTGTTTGCACACAAAGGATTTTGCTCCCTTTTTTGAATAAATAACCAAAAACCTAGCCAATTCATCTGTTACAAGTTCAAGAATTGGAAGAATATTTTTATTTTAATCTCCTATGATAGGATGGGTGTTTTGAGGCTATTTATAGGCTTGTCTTCATAAAATCTTTCTTTTCAAAAAGCAAATATTTAGAAAGTGGAATTCTCAAATCATATACCTAAGTATTTAAGGTATATCCTAGCCTTTATTGTAATTATGGATAGAGGAGTGTTTTCACTGTTATGCTTACTGGAAAAATAAATTTGTCAGTGTRTACATTTTTATTAAGTCTTGAGGAAAGTTCAGAGAGCTTAAAGATTTTCTGTACTTACCAACCCTTGGGAAAATTGTTCCAATATATTCTGAATATAAGTATTTTCATACRTGAGATTGTTTTCCAATTCCTATCTAGGCAAAGAGGTAGTCATGCAAAGAGACAGAGCAGGCTCTAGATTTCAAATAAAAAYGGTAGTATTTCTACACTCTCTCCATGGTCCCTCTACAGGCAAGAATCTCATTGATTAGCACTGTGAAAGTTAAGAAGAAGCCTTAAAATCTCAATATTTAAATGCACATAACATTTCAATTTGGAACTGTGGATTATATTCTGCAAATGTTTGTATGTGCAAGTAATCACATTCACTTGAATAATCACAAAATCAGTTATGATTACTATCCACTCATTGCTAGAGCTCCACTTGTTTGTGAAGAGGTGCTACAGATTTAAGAATAAAGGATAGGATTCTTCAAAAAGCACCAGGTTCATACCCAAGAAGGACACATTTGCATCTTCAGGATTTCAGATCTGAGCTATCTCATGCTAAATTTAGATATTCATTATAAAAGTCTTTTTTGTCTATGGCTCTAGTCTTTGATTATTTTTTTCGTTTTCCTCAGATAAAGTTCTTCTTCAAGTATAAACTTCTAGATAAAACCCAACCTGAGTTAAATACAGATATTCTGAAAAAATGAATTATTTTTTTCAAGAAAAAAACAAAGTTTTTCTTTTGAAATGAAACTTTTTTGGTTAAAAATTCAGATTCATTGATTTCTATGAAAATAAAAAAATCATTTTGTAATTTTCAAAGCTTAAATTTTTATTTTTTTAAGCTTACAGCTATTTTTCTTTCAGATCTTCCTTCACTATTTCATAAAAAATTTGTTTAATATAAGTTTTAGTACACTGAAGCAGTATTTTTGTTTCTCCTTAAGACTAGTGTTCTTTCACTTTGTGCTATGTCAGACATGGTTATTAAATCTTTAAACAGAAAGATGGCCTATCACACAGATCTAATATCTCCTGAAAGAATAAATGCTGATTATTTGAAATTGTTTAAAATGATAGTCTTTGGGAAACTAAATTATGATTATTATAGCACAGGTGGGATTATTCTTAAATAATTTTAAGAAAATTTCTTTTATCAAATGATTTGTCAGAGTAAATGTAATGTAAATAAATGTAAATAAAACCTAAAGCAGAATGTTTCTGTAAGTAAAAAAAAAAGAAAAAAAGAAAGAAAAAAAAATAAGTAATGTTATCAAATTTTCATGGAAAAATACCTATATTAATTTTATTGATAACTTCATTTTTCATAAAGATTTTCCATATGTGCAAACATTTATTTAATACAGGATAGCTACGAATATAGAAATCAAAGGACAAAATAGGTATGGGAAAACAGTTGTTTAAAAATCTGAACTCAAGTCATGTAGTAGGTTTCTTTTTTTTTTTGGCATGTTTTCTTTATGGTGTTATTATAAATTTTCTATTGCATTGACTTCTCTTTTTATATTATCTACTTGCTTATTTAGAAACAAAACATGTAAACATTATTCATATAAACAGCCTTACTGAGAGCAAGACAGGGATTAGTGATGCATAAAATTACTCATGTACAGTTGTTGTATCACAGTATTCAATTAGAAAAATCAGAATAGTGAGCTATACTCTTACAAGTTTTATAACACATCTGTTAACTTTTTCATACAAGGAACATAGTAAATTAATTAAAGTACTATTACATATTTTCTTGGATAGTACGTAGCATGTTAAAAAGCATCAGCTGAGTTTTAAATCTGTATTTAAAGTGTCTTGTAACTTCATTAATTTATTTATCTTTCAGAATTCCTTTTTTGTGTTCTTTTTTAGTCTTCAGTTTGAGTTACTTTGAAATATTTAAGAAGAAAGAATGGTATCTTTGACTTAGGGAGAGCATAGATGATTTGTTTTCTTATTAAAAGCTAAGAAGCAAATATGCTATTTCATTGTCTTGAGAAGTAAATATGCTATTTCATTGTCCTGTATTTTTAGCTAAAGATGGACAAGATTTTTAAAGTTCTTCAGTGGGACAGAAGAAGGCTATTTATCAATAATTTGAATGTTAAAATCAGTACCTGAATAGATCTTATAGAGATTTCACTACAGATATAGTCACTCTTAGTTTAAAGCTTTGTATACTACCAGTCTCACTATTCCCTTCCTGATTAACAATAAATCACGGCTTACGTTTTGATCTTTTGCTACCTCTGCACCTTAGGAGCATGTCACAAGCCACGTCCTTAATTTCTTTCAGGCATTCTCAGGAACAAGTGGTGAAAACCTGAGGGCGTTTTTCTGTCGGAGGGGTGCTGAGAAGGCGGCGAGCGGCTGTGGCACAGCGCCAGCTCCTTGGCAGTGACCAGAGCTGCCGTGCGGAGGACGCGCACCGCGAGAAGGTCGCTCAGAGACAGGGGGATCAAAGGGGTCGGGGTGCCGGGACGCGCCGGTGAGACGTGCGGTGAGACAGCAGTCACAACAGTGCGCTTCCCTGGAGGGCTGACAGGTCCTTCGGGTGACGCAGTCGCTAGATAGCCATTACTGTAAATAGCATTAGGCTGCTTTTAGAGAGTTTACTACTAAGGRTTCTGTCATTGTACCTCAAGGGGTATCAGCTCAGATATACGTAGACTCAAACATACGCAGACTTCCACAATTAAAAATCAAGGGGCTACATTTTTTTTAGGTTTGTTGATTTTATTATGAGGTAAGTGTTATGTCTTTTGTCTGCCTGGTCACCAAAATTATATCAGCAAGCAATGACAGAATGACAGAATCATAGAATCAGTAAGGTTGGAAGGGACCTCTGGAGATCATCCAGTCCAGCCTCCCTGCTCAGCAGGGTCACCTACAGCATGGTAGACAGGGTTTCATCCAGGCAGGCCTTGGAGATCTCCAGAGAAGGAGACTTCACAACCTCTCTGGGCAACCTGGGCCAGGGCTCTGTCACTCTCACAGGGAAGAAATTCCCCCTCACGGTCAGGAGGAACTTCCTGTGGTTCAATTTCTGCCCATTGCCTCTTGTCCTGTCACATGGGACAAGGACATCTTCCCTTCAGGTACTTRTACACATTGATAAGATCCCGCCTCAGTCTTCTCTTCCCCAGGTTGAACAGGCCCAGCTCTCGCAGCCGTTCCTCATAGGGCAGGTGCTCCAGCMCTCTGATCATCCTCATAGCCCTACACTGGACTCTCTCCAGTAGCTCCATGYCTCTCTTGTAGTGGTGAGCCCAGAACTGGACACAGGACTCAAGACGAGGCCTCCCCAGGGCTGAGTAGAGGGGCAGGATCACCTCCCTCAACCTGCTGGCAACACTCTTCCTAATGCACCCCAGGACATCATTGGCCTTCCTGGACACAAGGGCACATTGCTGGCTCATGGTCAGCTTGTCATCCRCCAGCACTCCCAGGTCCTTTTCTGCAGAGCTACTCTCCAGAAGGTCAGCTCCCAGCTTCTACTGGTGGCTGGGGTTATTCCTCCCTAGGTGCAGGACTCTGCACTTGCCCTTGTTGAACCTCAGGAGGTTCCTCTCTACTCACCTCTYCAGCCTGTCCAGGTCTCTCTGAATGGCAGCACAGCCCTCAGGTGGATCAGCCACTCCTCCCAGCTTGGTAACATCAGCAAACTTGCAGAGGAGGCACTCTGTCTCCTCATCCAGGTCACTGATGAAGAAGTTGAGCAGGACTCCACACCACTGATGACTACCCTCTGAGCTCTGCCTTTCAGCCAGATCTCAATCCACCTCACTGTCCAGTCATCTAACTCACACTTCCTGTGCTTCTCTAGGAGGATGTTATGGGAGTCCAGGTACACAATGTCCACTGCTCTCCCCTCATCTACCCAGCCAGTCATGCCATCATGGAAGGCTATCAGATTGGTTAAGCAGGATCTCCCCTTGGTGAATCCATGCTGGCTACTCCTGATCACCACCTTCTCCTCCATGTGCCTGGAGATGACATCCGGGATGAGCTGTTCCATCCCCTTTCCAGGGATGGAGGTGAGCCTGACTAGCCCATAGTTGCCTATAGTTGATATTGATGATTCTACAATCTGTGGAGCAATGCATATGGCATGTTAGAGTATATGAGGTTAGAGTTTGCCATTGCTCTTGCTGAATATACTAGAAGGTGAGCAATTGCAGAAGAGAATCAGCACATTCTCAGCAAGAAAAGAGAATCACACTCTGCAAGTTTTAATCTTCTAAGGAGATATTCACCAGCACCAAAGGAAAATGTATGACATAAGGATCCAAGATTTTCTTAATAACTGAGCAAAAAAAAAGGACAGTAATGAGCAYATTACAACTACTCCTTGTATGGTGACCTGCTCATCCTTCCACTACCTGCAGGCTACCAAGGTAAATCAGCAGCCAGGCTTCCTTGAGCAGGGTATCATCGTGATAAATTACAATCCAAAGTCCTCTCCAGGGGTGCTGATTTTTCAATGGTGTCATGTTCTTTGCCTCTGAGGTCCCTTGGGACTACTTTTTTATGAACCTGATACAACCATGTATTGATAGGATCTGAGGTTTCATGAGGGTCACAGGCTCTAATTGGCTGTCTACCTAATTATTTGTGGAACTAGTTTATTTAAACTCAATAGAGCTGAACTGCTTCCAGTTCTAAAGTTAGTTTGCTCCAYGCAAGCTGAGATAGCTATGCAATGTTGATAAGATCCAAAACCTTAAAAGCATGTCATGAAAAACATTTATATCTTTTAAAAATCAAAACWCACTTTCTTATTTATTCATTTATTTATTTTATTTTATTTTATTTTGTCTTCAAAATGAGCATAAGGAACTTTCTTCTGATCTATCTGTATTTACTTACAAAACAGTGACAAGAATATTGTGTGCACCCATCACATGGAAAATTTTCAGTAGTGCAAGTAAAATCCAATATGGAGAGTAAAAAAGTTTTTTATGGGCATGAATTCTAGCTCACAAGACAAAAAAGATTAATCAGTGATGTATGCCAAATTGTTTCTGAAATGGAAAGTGTTTGTAGTACATTTTATTTGCTGAAATATTAGTTGTTACTCTGATGAAATCAATCATTTTGCACCCTCTTTCTACAGGAAGTGAACTTGAGTCCATGTTATCTTTATCCTTTTTATGTATTTATTTGTTCAGTGTTTTTACTTTTCTCTGTTAATGTTTTTTCAGCAAATAATTCTGAAATAAAATTCTTGGGTTTATGTTCTTTTTTAATTTCATGCAAATATCAATACTTTGTTTCACAGTCAGTTCTAATTCTACTTTCAGGTTATAAACAAGATAATGGATTTATCTGACAGGGTTATCTGGAAGAAAACGTCTCTTTAGAACATTTCTTTGTGCAACATAATGTATGTGTGTTTTGCTTAAAATGCTAGACAGAAAAGTTGTAGACTGTCATTTTAACACTGATTATTACTTGAGATCTACCATAGTCTGCTATTTAAAAGAAACTTTGTCAACATTTATCTGCCATTTCTAACATAAGAAAATTAATCTTTTGAAATAAAATTTACTCATATTGAAAGGAGCTTGAAGTGAGTAAGTAAAAACAATTCATGAAAAATGGAAACCTTTCCTAGGCAGTTCATCACTCAAGAAGAAGTCAGGATTATATACATCAAGCTTCAYTGAAAAAAAAATTATTGATACTATTGTGGATCAACCAGAAATATGTTTAATAAATATTTGAAAACATTGGAAACTATGAAGGCTACTAATTTTTACTGAAGTTGTGAAAGTCATTGTATATTAGAAGTGCCATKCTCTGGGCACATAATCATACTGTAGAATGAAGTATCAAAGAGTGACACAATCTACTTTGTATCCAAAAATATCAGCTCTCCCCTCTTTTTTTATGCTTTTTTTTATTCAGCCTGTAGCAAAATTTAGGAAAAAACTCCTAGAGTATTTATGGTAAAATCCAAAGTTCATGTTGAATTAGGATTTATTTAARCTGCCTCTTGGCCAAAAGAAACTCATTAGCAAAATTATTTTCTCAGACTTTATAGTTAGGGTCCAGGATGGTTTATTGTTACTTTTTCAGTAGCWTCTTTGAGCTCTGGAATCATATCTTCCCTTCCTTCAAAGTACTATGGCCAATAAAATATTRTCATTTGATTTTGCTCAAGCATAACTTAAGACACTTATAAAGTCCTGCAGTTGTAAATGATTTAATGTTAAAATGATTTTAGACTTGAGAAATCTTTGTTTTTTTTTTTAAGAGAAGACAATCTTTTTTTATTACGAGAAACTTGCTATAGTCCTTTTTTAAGAGGACAAAGCATACTTCAAAAAGAAATATTTGTAGAGTCAAGCATGACTATATGTGTTGAAGGACTCCATAAAAAAATTGTAAACCATAAGATCTTCAATTTGGATAGTAAGTCTAACAAAAACAACAGCTCATCTTCATGTCATTTTACTTTTCATAAAGCTGATATTTCTGTTATTTTACTTACATTATTGTTCAGATAATCATGCAATTTGWGTGGAACCAGAGCCAAAACTTTGTATAGCAATACACTATAACAATTTTAGACAGTCCATGGCCTATTTGATGTTTAAACTTGCTCAATATACACAAAAAAGTGAGATGAGGTAGGGATGGGAGGATGCAATGGCCCTTGTCCTTTTTCTGTGGATCTCATAGKGTAGATGTGGTGTCCTCGTCATATAATATCTCAGCAGCTGGAGGTCAGTAATTGGGTCAGGATAAGATTCATTTACCTAAGTTAAACTTAGTTCAGACCAAAGTTGAGTTTTTTCTGATGTCTGAAGAGATTTAAGCTGCTTTTTATGATCCTGTATCCCAAATATACTGTAACCTGTAGTTTAATGTAATTTCCTGGGAAGTCCACGTCTTTGGCAGTGCTGTAGTGAGAGAAAAAAGAATATTTTCAGAAAGTGTTTAGTAGGATTTGGAGAGGTGTAATCCAGSAACCAGCTCTGTGTGGTATACCTCTCACTATTTCTCAACAAAATATAATTAATTAAACAATTTTACATTTAATTTATTAAAAGCAATTAAAATACACCTCCAGCTGTCATATTTAGCAGTGGAAAGTGGACCTTTCAGTGGCTGCCTTTTCTTGATCCCACACTCAATCCCAGGCATTGTATTAGAGGTGTAAACATTTAAGAGAGTTGTGAATTTTCCATCTGAGGCCACATGTCTAAATGTTGTAATACTCTTCTCCTGTGTTTTTATCTGTAAGGATTCAAGAAACTCTGTAAATAGATGACATTTTGCTGCAGTGAATACTGTATAAAAATGTCAGTTGACTACGACTTTGTACGAGAAGTAGCAGAATCTTGCAAATGTAAGTCTTCTAGAATTTGCAATGTTTGCTATTTAGATTTGGAAATTTTTCTTTTCTTTATTTTTTAGTTGAAGAATTTGTGATATAATCACCCAGTATAGTCAAATCCATAGATAWTGAAAGTGACAGTCTGATCTCTGAGTTACATTTTCTGTAATGAAACATAAAGGGTTTAATTCAACAGTAAGTAATGGAAATTTTAAATATCATGTAAACAATCTTTTCAGAGAGTTACAAATAATATCTAAAGTAACCACAAATGAAGCTCTCTACATTTCAATTATTCACTATGGAGTAATAGAGGAAAACGTCTATTACTTATTGACATTTAAACAACACTGAATTTTCTCCATAAATGGAATCTTTGACAGCAGACTCAGTGAAATAAAAAAAGCACRAAGTGCTTTATTTGTACTTTTTAAGATCTTTTATGCATTTTAATTATAAATTAGAGCCAAAGATCTGAACTGCAGAGTATGAATTTTTAAAAAGTTACAAATAATTGAAAAAGCKGGAAGTCCTTTAGGATTTTGTTTTTCTTTAAAAGGAAAAATTTTCTTTAAAATCCTGCAATAAGCTTTATGTATATAGCAACAACRTCTACACAACATTGGACTGAAGTTAATCTGGGTCTACGTAGAAAAAGATTCCTTTCTGGGGATAATCATACAGTGTTAATTTAGAATAACRTAGAGAACAAAATAGTATGTGTAACTATAATTGCAAGGAAAGTTCATCTGTCTTGAATAAAACTAGTGAATACACTTAAATTATGTGTATAAAATTCACTTACATGTATTGAGTTGAAACTACTAGAGAATAAGGGAATTTTCAAGAGAACAAATCATTCTGAGAAAAAAAAAAGAAAAAAAAATCATAGTTGGTGTGTAATAGATTTTTTTAAATACATATTTGTTATTTTTCCCCTAATCTGGGTATCACCTTCAGGTCAGAGGGGGAAAAATTCTTTGAAAAATTAGAGATCTGGCTTGGCAATATCTTCTAAAAAGAACTCATGCTTTGAAGCATTTTCTCTGTAGTATTAATCACTACTATGCTTGTAGTATGATGAAAGCAAACCTCTGTCATCTTATTGTTTTTTATGTTATGTAGGCATAGCAGGAAGCTTGGCACAGAGGAAGTGTAAAAGGTATAGTAGGAATCATCTTTTGTTCAAACCAGTTTTAAAGAAAACAGGTACTTGCATGCAGCAGAAATAAAGGAATAAAGTACAATGGCTTAAAGAAATGCTTACCCAAAATAGGAAAAAATAAATAAAAAAGTTGAAAAGCATTGTTTCACTTATGAGGGGTTTTTCTGCTGGATATGGGAAAACAGACATGGTTAGTCAGTGATTTTTATGAACTGCTTTTTTAAGTTTCCTAGTCTTATTTCATGAAATGGAACATTCTATTCCCTCAGGGCTGAAAGCATTTTAGATTTGTTGATGTTCTGCCTTTAACTATGCAGCCAGGGACAATATTGTTTTAATGGTAATGTATCTCTATTTAAAAGAAATTTGCAGTTAAAAGTTGATTTTGGAGTGCTTATGCGCCATTCAGTCTTTTTTTAATTGTTGTTTCTATAGACAATATAGTCATAGCAAAGTTGTTAGTATTTATGTTATAGATAGAAATCCGAGTTCTAAGGAACTTTTCCATCAGGATAAACAATAGCCCGGAGAAAAAGGSAAGAGCAGGAAACCATATTTCCAAAAATCAAATAAAACTAGAAAGGTAAAATTCAGTACAAAGAGCMATAAAACATCTGTAGTTGGCACTGACTATGAAATTAATGGATTTTGTACATACACATGCACCCCACGCACACTTGCACACACATACCTATAGATTAAAGTTTGTCTTGTCTTTCAGAAGTGTTTCAAAAGCAGAAATAGATGAAAATACTAATAGAACTTGATTAAGTTATCTAAGAAGGAGATACTAAAATCCATTCAATTAGTTCTTTCATAACATCCTGGATATTTGCCTTAGACCTGACTGCTTACTAGAATAYCAAGGAGATGCATATATTGTTTTCTCCAGGATTATTACAGTTCAGTCATACRGCTATTTATTTCTGTTTAATGGACAGCTCTATGTCAAATGAAGGTATTATGCAGTATTTCTATGGAATGAAATGCAGGTAAAGCCTATCCTATTGACCCATTAAGTCAATGAAATCTTTGCAGTCGCTTCAGTGGGCAATCTAATGGTGTATATGCTCTGACACTCTTGGGAAATAAAACTTAATTTGATTGCTTGATGTAGAAATAAATGCACAGGTCATAAGACAATGATCACAGGTTTTACAGAAACTAAACATTAAATGTTACTGAAATATTCCTACTGGCCTTTATTTTATTTCCAGCATTAAAAACTGAATAAATATTGGTGTATGTTCACGATGGAAAAAGGCAGTGATGCATCATTCTGGAATTTATGAACAAATGTTAGTTTGTATGTTCCAACTTTGAAAAGAAATAATGATGACTGAAAACTCACCAAGGCCCGAGATCTTGCTTCTTCTTTTCCTGTAGAAGAAACAGGACTCTAGCCTAGCTTGTCAAAAATCCAAAGAAGCAGTAACAGGTCAGGAGAATAAAATTAAATTATTTTTCATATTAACAGAACATACACCACCTTGAACAAAATTCCATTAAGGAAGGAACAGTTTTGACATTGAAAGGCAGAAAAATATATTTTTTTTGACTCATATACCCCAAAATATAAATTATGCTGTATAAAGATGTTACATATTCATACATGTGTTGTAGACCATAGAAGTGGGATCCTTTCCTTTATACAAATTCAATTTGCAAATTTTTTGTAGTTTTTTACCTAGTTTATCCAGAGATAGGAAATAAGGAAGAAGATCCAGCTTATTCTGAGTCTCATCTCTGTAGARACCACAATGCCTTTGGTTGTCTTCTTGGAACTATTTAGTTAGAGAATCGATATAAAAAGCACAGCAGTGTCTGAAGAAATGAGTACAGTGTTCCTCTAAGTTTTAAGAGCAAAGCTTCTCTCATACATTGGCCCAGCTCAGACTTCCTAAGGATAAAACACATGAATATGAAATCTAATCCTTCATCCTAACAGAACAGCAGCAAAAAAGTAGATTCTTGACCCCATAAAGACTTCTTAAGTCAACTGGAATCCTTACATATCTGACAGAAATAGGCGGATGTATCAAGCTGAGGAATATGATTCAAAACTAAGGACACATGAAAGGCAGTATTTATCTTATCCATATTTACTATCCCGCACTTAGAGATGTATCTTGCACTACTCATCTTGACTTCCTCTACACCCAGTGAAATGAGACAGGCCTATCCGAAGGATGAGTTATCACATCTATCTTTGGATTAAATATTTTTTTCTTGGAGGTGCTTCAGTGTCTAATTTAAGGTAAAAAGTTTTTTTTTTATATAAGGAAACAAAGCTTAAATCCTTCTTCCTATCTTGCTCATTTACAATGACTATATATTATAAAATATGTAGGTGGCTCTAGGAACAGGAATGAGTACCTCCTTCCAACTGAGTATCCTTGCCTTCAGAACCGACTTATGCTTTCTCTATCTCACACTTTATTTGTAAATTTGGCTTTATTTCCAGGAAATTACAATGCAAAATGAATTGATTCCTCTTGTCTAGCTTTTTTTTTTTTTTTTTTTTTAATTAAAGTTTTATAAAAGTTACTATAGCTGAACTCACGGCCAGCAAATCTGAAATACAAGGCCCAGTCAGGGTTATCTAGGGAACTCTGTGGTCCCAAATTGTGTTAACTAAACATATTAACTTCCAGAGTTAGGCAGAACTGTAAATTTCTTTTTCTTTCTTTTTTTTTTTTTTTACCAAATAATCCATTTCAATCTTTCCTTGGCAACTCTGTCAAGAAACTCCTATCAGCACATATTCAAGTGATTGTCTTAATATTTCTCTCAAATAATTTTTTTTAAATATAACTTAGTATTTTACAATTAAAAACCCTCAGCAACAATAACTGGAGTATCATCAGTCTCAGAAATGAAAAAAAGGTGTATGTTCTGGACACACTGGCAAGTACATGATGAATCATTTTGCATGAGTACTACCTCTGTGTTAGGATAAAACATATAATTATTAGCTCAGAAGGAGAACATCAGTATAAATGTATTTACTTCTATGTATCCAGCTCTGTATTTTAATCCTCAGGACTCATCTGACATTTGATTTGCTGGGATACAAGCCAAATATGAGCATCCACATCTGTGAAGGGTTGTGTTGGACCTCTCATGAACGACTCTTCATACGATGCCATTCACCTCCACCCTGTACATACATGCTTGTTACTTCACAGAATACAATACACTTGCTATACTTAAGGGAACCAGTCTCTGCAGATAAGCTGCCTTTGTAACTCCGAGCAAAGTTTGCCTGTGCGCTCAGTATACAASGAGAGGTAACACCCGCATGAGATAAACTAAGGTTCCAGATTAACAGGGTTAAATATCAAAAGTGAGAATGGTCAATGAAATCTGTATTTAAAACACCAGTCAGAAAATCAGCTCAAGAGGGAGTCAAAACTAAAATAAATCAYGTGAAAATAAAATAAATTGTCTTATAAAAAACAATGATCAATCAGTTACACATCAGTGCTGACTGGGGAGTTCTAAATATTCGGACCCTATTGTTTGTATCRGGCTTAAGAATATGATTGATACAAACTATTTTAGCAAAATGGGCACTGGTAGTACAAGTGCTAGCACTTTAAGCTCTTGAAATTCATGAAATGTTATCTACTGAGCAGTCCAAGGTTTCTTCGTAGTCATTCATTGACAGCCTGACCTAATTCTTATTACCTTCATTGGCAATATCCCAACAGAATTTATTGGGAGCTAGATTTATCCCTGAATTCTTAATTTTAAAAAATCTATGCACAAGTGGMGTTTACACAGAATATATTGCTTCAGAACTGCTGTATTTTGATTTTGAATATAAAGTATATATTTTTTGAATGAAAGCTCAACACCTATCCTAAAACTCATGAGATAGACTAGTCAAATATTGAAAATAAGACAAAAAGGGAAAAAGTATCAGGACACAGAAATATRTTCCTGATTTTGAAAAAATGTCCATAAAACTAAAATGCCTTGTTTTGTCTTCTTTTTTGATTGAAAGAAACACCTAGGAATAGATGTGCTCTCACAAAGCACTAAAACAAAAWTTTTCAATACTTTTTTCTTCTTAATGTGTTTAACAAAGTAAGATTTTTTTAAAGTTTGTAAGCTTAATATAGAGATTAAGAAAAGTAATAAGGCAACTGAACATTTCTTAGGATTTCATAAATTTTAAATGAGCAATAGAAACATTACTACTGAGAGATGTGTATTGTATTCTTCATCTTTAGCAAATTCAGTATCTCCTGCATTACAGCTAGAAGGTAGCCAGATTCTCAGTATCATTACGAATTGCTTCATGTTCTTTCTTTTCCCCAAACACTATGACCCTTCAAAATACTAGTCTTTTTAGTAGTTTTCTACATTGTATGCAAATRGATTCTGTGAATCAAACATGCTCAGGGAAGTAAATATTTAAAGAAACTTTCACCAGAAATTTTCTACGTGACTTTCTACTTACATGAACTCCCTGTAACAGATAAGAAACTTTCTTCTTTCATAAAATGCTATTGTAATTAAAAAAAAAGAAATATTTTTTTGTGGAGTATRTCATTTGACAGAGCTTTAGTTAGCAAGATTTATCAGGTCTAGGGTGAATTTCTGATCAGAGGAAGCGAGAGGGGCCTGCTCCTTCAGAGGAAAGAATGATTAATGTYGCAGAAACAGAATGAAATCATTATTTCAGGTCAGACAGATCTTTTATGTCCCCGATATTTGCACTGCCCAACACGATATTTTGAACTGTCTAAGAGTATTTCAGTAGCATGCCTTAGAGCTTCATGAAGATATACAACCAATAGCAGAATTGGCTCACCCAGAACAAGATGCAATATGGTTACATTAACACAGATCTGTGTTGGGTTAGATATCCATGCCTACAGCTCAAGAGTAGACTGGTTATCCTAGGCACAAATCCTGAAACGACTATTGTGCTTTATTTTGGTAATGTACTATTAATGCATGATGCTGCTTTCATCTGTTTGATAGAGAAGTTTGTGYGTCTATGTAGCACATGATAGGAACCATTTGTCTTTTGTTTTTTCGTTTGTTAGTTTTTGAACATACTGGTTCTACGTGAATTAACAACAAAAACAGCTGTTGAAATGAAGTGTAGCATAGTTGCCTTCTATTTGGGTCTAGTTTGGAATACTTGAAAAGAAACTAAGAATCTGTATGTAGGAGTCCAAATCAGTAGAAATTCATGTTTCTGACACTGAACAATCCTACTCTTCTGGCAGAAAAAGAACTGAGAATAACTTTTGATGAAATGAAAGGATTTCCTGATATAAACTCATAAAGGAAAGCTGAATTAACTTGGACACTCATAAACAGCGCACCCCAAAACTGARATAATGTTGGTGAAAATTTTATCCCAGGAGTGAAACTATACACAAAACCACCATTCCAACTAAAAGCTTATGTTAAGACAAAATTCAACTTTGTAGACTTCCACAGTTGATGTCTCTACCTGAATGGTGGCTGAACTCATAGCCAGAGCTGATGAGTACTGGCCATTTACAGATGTTCTGGAATTCCTGGCTGAGCTCTCAAGTAACAGTGGTAACAAATAATGTTTTCTATCATTCTGAACAAGTGGATGGGCCAGTTCTGAACTTTGTATATGGTGACTTGGTCTCAAYTTTTTCAGACTTTCATGACCTATTATATAAAGACACTTTTAGACATAACAAAGTTCAGAGAGACCAGCTTACTTCTACATACACACCAAACCAGGCTGATGCCTGTTCTTGAAACCTAGAATTCAGCAGCTTGAGCCTTGTCTTTGAACTCTGTCAGTCTGGACCCTCAGAAAACTCAYTGGAGTGTTGATATGGGGACATTACTCCATAATCTCCTGACTACCTTTCTCACTTTCACAGTATCACATAAAAATTTGGAAGGAGCTCTGAAGTTCATCTAGTACCATTTCCTGTTCAAAGCTGGCTAACTTCAATGTTAGTTCAGGTTACTGCCTTAGTCTAGAAAGTTTCAAAAATCTCCAAGCATAAGGAGGTTACATCTTGGATAATTTTTAGCACAACCACATTAACAGAATGAAACTCTATAAATTTCAAACCAGGCAACAGAGGAGAACATTTTTGGAAGCTGCCCAGAACTAGAATGAATTCCTTTAGGAAGGTAAGGACTATACAATTTTTTAAACTGTCGTCTACAAGCAAAGCATAATGTATTCCCCAGTTTCTTGTATGAATCCACAGCGAAAATAATACAGTAAAAACAAAAACCAAAAATAGAAGGAGAAAAAATGAGAAAAATCAGAGCATAAAATATGCATTTCTCTTTTAAGAAGAACGGTAAATAATATGTATTACAAGTATTTATGACTTTTGGAAAACACTGATAGAGCTCCAGTGAATACAAAAATCAGAACAGGATAACATAGTACAGACTGAACTTGCAGAAACTAATAATAGAGTCTCAGAAGTCATGGAAAATAGAATAAAGGATGGATATTTAGTAAAATACATTTTTCTAGCATTCTTGAAGATCTAATTAGCAGTAATTGATTTACATAAAAAAGCTGACAACTAAGTTAGAAACTTCTATAATGGAAGAAACTCATTTTTCCCAGTTAATACAAAAATAAGTAAAATTCCTATATCACATGGCATTCTCATATTTGAGAAGATCTACCAAGGCAATATTTCAGTTCTTTTCTGCATTGCAATTTGGGTTTGAAAAGTTTCTTTTCTCTGAGGACTACTCTCCTTTCAGTTAGTACAATGGATCTTTTCTGCCTTTGTAACTAGGAGAGCTGAGATACGACAATGAATAATCAGAACAAAATGAAAAAGACCTTACTCTAACGCAGACAATTTCTTAGTGGTGACTTCCACTTCAGACTTGCCAAAGACCCCAATTTTATCCACCTGCTGTGTTTATCTTTCTAGTTACACTGTTTCATTACTCATATGAGAATTAAGCAATTACTGATTCACAAGAGTATTCCTTTTGAATTTGTGCCGCTTCAGCCCTCTGATATCTTTCAAGTCCCAAGTAAATTATACAGATATCTGGCTGACAGCTTACAGAATTCTTTTGGGATAGACAGAGCAAAGTGGGAAAGTGAGCTGAGGATTCAATTAACAGAGATTCATTAGGATGACATCAGACATAATATCAGCACCTTCTAACATACTCCCTCCTCACTCCCCACCCCCCAGGATTTTCAAATATTGGTGTAGAGTGATCTCAAAGTCTTGCTGATGGCTTCAGAAGGGTGATCCACAACTTATCCTATCTACTCAAACAAAAATCAGACAGCATTGCAGAAGAGAGACAGAAAAACCTTTTAGATTGGCCCATTAGATTGTTCCCAATTGCACATTCTCTAATCCTAAGCAAAGTCTATATTTAAAAGTCTCAAGCAACGAGATTTCTACTGTTTCATTTGGAAATCTATTCCACAGACATCTATATCTCCCTACTGGCAAGCGTTTTCTGATATTAGGTGTAAATGTTCTTTTCTTTTTTATCACAGTTATTCTTCTGTGTATCACACTAAATAATCACTCTCTATACATTTTAACAACCTTCAAATATTTGTAGAATATTATGACCTACTTTGTCATCACCTACCTATTAAACATACTTAGCTCTTTTAATCTTTACTCAAAAGTCAATTTCTTTGTCTCCCCTGCTCATTCTAGTTGCTTTTTATAACACAGAGTTTTCAACCAGAGGAAGCATTTACTGTTTTCCTGCTACTTACTTTAGACTAATATCAAACTTAACTATCATACTAACCATGTCTAAAATGATGCATTTGTGTTTCTCACTGCCTTATGTTTATTTTGTATTCCTCAATTTTAAGTTATAGCAGTGTATCTCCCAAGCTCACTGCAAAGTTATTTTATTTTATCAAATACTATATCAAATCTTGACTGCCTGTATATCAGCCTATTTTAGGAATCATATCACTGCCTATCACCATGATATCTGCATCTGTTCTATACAAAATTGATGGCAATAGTAAAATTAGTAGTAGAATTAATGAGAAACATATTGATGCTTCTTTGTGGAAGATATATTCAGGTTACGTTAGAGATTTTCTATTGTCAAACGTTTAAATTTTACAGCTTTTCGTATATTTTACCTCCTATTTTTGATCGAGTTTTGGGTAAAAGAATAGATCTAAACCTCATATTACTCTCCCACGTCTGTGAAGCAAATAGCATAGAACAATGATGATCATATCTGCTGTGCTCAACAGCACAGATCTTCAATCCTTTTATCATTTAGAATACCTAGTATACAATAAACTGGCTAAATGTCCAGTTTCTTAAAAATAACAGTTTCTTTGACACTGAAATAGGGGAACATGTCTTCAGTGCTGCTTGTTGAGGACCTCGTTATAAGACCTAACATAGTTGCTCTGTTGATCAGAGTAAGATATTGGGAAAGGGTAAYAAGACTACAGAGAACCTGGAAGCAGGTTAGTCTTTACAGAAACCTTAAGGAAGATTTTGTCCCTTTCACTGGTCACCAGATTGCCCGCTTCAGCAGGAATCATTTCCTGTTCTGCTGTTCCAGAATGGAGCCACTCATGATTTGGTGAACTTGAAGAATTAGACTCTCAGACTATTTTGAAGGCATATTTTTCACTGTGTTCTTGCTCGTGTCATTTTTCAGTCATGTCACAGAAACCACAGAAACACAAAGATAGGAAGGGACCKCTGAAGATCATCTAGTCCAGCCTCCCATAGATTTCCTGGTGTTGGTTTCACTGGGGCTTGAGCCCAGGACCTTCAGCATGTGAAGCAGATGTGATAACCACTACACTATCCCTCTACCTATCCAAAATATATTTTTTTCCTATTGAATATGTTTTTTACRCTTCAGGTGACAGCTCAAAGGTGAATTGTGATGCTACGTATATAATACTGAAAAATGGTCAAAGTAGGAAAATTCTATTAGGTAATTATGAATAAGAAATTTCCATTTTTTTTCAGCCTATTATTGCTCCTTAGGTTATGTGTGCCTCAAAAAGCTCTTGGACTGTACTCTGGAACTCTCTGGAACTGTATAAATGAATTTCAGTTACCAGGCACAAAGGGTTGAGGGATAAACTCATAGCTAGAAAAAAATTAGGTGGCTGTGTCATTGAAAATAAAAAAAAGAAAACTAGAAACTCTTTTGTGACAAATATGTTCACAACATTCATATAATTCATGCCTTCTGCAGAGGTCTGCATTAGTGATTTATATAATACTTTCACATTTACAAATATCTTTCATATTGCATTATATTAAAAAATGTCACTGATGCTCCAGGTATGTTAATACATTATACATTAATATATTTGTCTGGATGAAACTACAAAGTTATGCATTCTATAGAGTAGTTGAATTACAGAGGGCGGAAGCCATTTAACCGAATCCAGTTTGCTTAAGTATTAGATCTTATCAAAACAGATCTATAATTCCTGAGGAAAAGTACCTATGGCATAGTTTTGCTTCAGGTATAAGAGAATCCAGGTTCATATAAATGGGAAATAAATCCCATTTATGTCTCATGTAGCTGTTTTACATTAAAGTATTAGATCTAGGGAACGACTCTTACACAAATTCTTCAAGTCCAGCAATCCAATTCTATATTATAATATCAACCACATAAAGGAAGGGCTAACTGAAATGGCTATGAAAGGAAGACCATTAGAGAACGTGAAAATAAAAGTAGTACAATTCAAAGGGAAAATAAAATCTATCTGAGAAAAAAAATCTATCTCACATTATGAGAGTTAACAGAGAAGTTATTTTAATACAAAACCTGATTTTGTTGTTGAGGTTGAATAAGTACCGGGGGGGGAAGGAGGAGGGGGCAGGGAGAAGAAGACAAGAAGACAACTCTAGGCAGAAAATTCTTCTATTAGTCATTTCAAATTGCCAAACAATTCTTGCTGAATACATTCAGAAAGACAAAATCTTATAGAAGAAACAAAGAAAATTGGTCACATGAAACATTATGATAAAGAAAACAAAGACACAAAAAAAGGAACAATTACAGGAACTACAAATCTATCTATATATAGGAATCCAAGGCAAAAGTCCATAAACATAGCAGCATTCAGTGTGAGAGGAAACAATTCAACACAATGAGAAACAAAGAAAGCAATTTCTGCTTTGGCTATGCTTCAGTGAAATTCAAGCCCAATATATAAGGAAATAATTGAAACTTAAGAATAAATTTACATGAATGAAACTATATTAAAAAAGACTCATTACTGCATTACTCAACAGAGTCCAATTAACATAAATACTGTATTTCATAATGCCTGGGTTATTACAGAAAATGAAAACAAAGTTGTGAAGTTATGTATGCAGCCAAAACTCTATATTCCTGTTTTACTAACTTATCTTCTGACAGTGTTCAAATTCCCCACCAATCTAAGCTATAAAAGGGTGATGTTTTCTTATGCCACAGTCACATGTCCAGTGTTCCTTCTGCTTCACCTTTCCATAAAATAAGTAACTTGCTAAAATATTTTTGCACTCAGGCTTAACATGACTTGTTAGATTTTATAAGTTGAGACTGTCTATAATATAGCCACCAAGTGTTTTGCCTAAGTGAAGCACTGCTTAAACGCCTCCCCTCCTCCCAAAAAAACAGGCATGATGGAGTAGAAAAGGCATCTCTATGTCTCACGATAAAAGGTTTTTTTGCAAACAAAGAAGCAGAAGTCTGGACTGTACTGGAAAGGGAGGAGGTGGATATGAGTGCTCTATAGTGTTTAGAATATATTTTTGTAAAGTTAGGCACTTCATAGCTGCCCATGAGCAGATTAGAAAATTAAGATCTTTGAATCACAATTGCTCTGTTGTACCCTTTTCCTTCTGTCACTTAGTAAATTATTCCTGTTCATGATGGGGAAGTTTTTACCTCCCGAAGCTTTTCTGGACRGAATTTTTCTGTGTAAATGAAGGATCGGGATGAGACCCAAGGTTCTTCTGAYTCTTTGTTTTGGGTCCCTCCCTTTCCCTTTTCAAGTAGGATAGAGTGGACTGGTAATGGAAAATTGGAAGGGCAGAAATATATCCATTTTGCAGCTGCACTGAATTAATACACAGAGTTTCTAACAGCTTCAGGAAAGTTTACTTTCAGTCCGATCCTAGTAGTTCTTGTTTAATCAAAGACTGATTAAAGTGATTTCCCTCTCACTTTATATTAGTGTAATTATTAAAAATCTCTTGACATTCCCAAAAAGAATCACTTCATTATGTTTAAAGAAACATATATTCCTTTTTTTTCATTTGAAGAATATTGTCTAGAAAGAAAGGTTTTTATTTTAACGAAAATTCCATACAAACTAACCAGAAGATCTATATATTCTAATTTTTACAATAAATAGTCAGTGATGCAGGAGATATTTTATATGTCTTTACAATGGATACAATATCCTCTATCTAGTGTTAAACATTTTTTTTTCTGATTACTACACCATATGCCACGTCCTATTTCACCCAAATGCCATGTGGTTATAAATCTGACAGATAAAAAATGACATGGGACTAAAGTTATGCAGAACCTGCTCTGCTACCTGCAAATCCAATCTCTCAAATGTTTCCGTCATAGATTTGTCACAATTATCAATGATTCATGGCTAAAAGTGATATTTCTTACTAAAGAAGTCATAAGGAGAACCTTATCAAAAAAGATATATTGAGATTTGCTCATTTTGACTCTATTACAGAAGGTGTGTTTTAAGGCAATAGATTTTTAGAAAATAGTTCTAGAAATTCAAAAGATGCTTCCAATGTAATTTTTCTTTTTTTTACATRTCATTCAAAAATTACAAAGTTCATAGAGTTTATGTGTTTATATGCTTTAGYGGAAGCCTTTGTTGTCTACACATGTAAAAAACCTGCCAGTTCTTTCAATTCCACTCTATTATAATACTAAGTGCCTTGCACTGGAAACAGCAGTCCAAAAATTAGTTTATAATCTTCATAGCCTGGAGACATATCAGCTCAATAAATTACTGAATTATATTTGAAATTAACTGAGAAAACAGTATATACCACCAACATCTAAATGACCAAACTCTACACAAAAGTTTTTCCCCAAAGTAAAACAAAACTCTGAATAAATGAAAGAATTATTTTAAAAGAGGTAGAATATCAGTTTAAGGTCAACATCAAATAAAATTCAAGCAGATTTAGTAAAAATTTGGGGTGCCACTAGATATGTAGAGAAGATACAATTAAAATAAGAAAATAAAAATAAATGGAGTAGAAGAGGCCAGCACAGACTTTCCTGTGTGAAATGTCAGTTAATGTTGCTATTGTTTCTAGACCATGGTGTATTTGCTACCGAGACTGCACAAACCTTTGCTTCAAAAAACTGTCATTGGGTAGGACGAGTACCAGAATATCAGTGAATATGAGAACCACCCAGCACACGCAGCACGTCAGTCAGGCAAGAACCACATATGGTCCAAARCTTCCCACTCTGGCCTCGGAATTGTGGCGTTAGGCAGGATGATGGTCCCTTGGCCAGATGTGGTGGGGCTGCTCCTCCCTGCTTGCGCAGCAGCACCACACACCAGAGGATCCTGAACTAGGACGAGGTGTCAGATTTTACCTTTGTAATGTCTTGCTTTCGGGTTTACGGTGGCCAAGGCTCCAGACTCCCCAGCGCTGGCCTTTCTGTTGGTCACAGTCACAAAAATTTCCTCACTGATCAAAACTGTCCCATCCAACTAACACTGTACTGTGTCAAAATCTCTTCAAGCCATTCCCCTTCCTAACGAAAGTGCCTGCTAAACCATATTAATCATATTTTCTGTAGTGTTAACTGAAGCAATCTCTTTCCTGACTTCAAGAAAAATATCTTTATTGATCCTACCCAATGAATTTGATGATTAGTATTTTACTTTATAGCCTATTTTTCCTTGTACACTGATTTCTGTTTTTATTACCAAGATCCCATGTGGAGGAGGAAGAGACGAGAAGGCAATGGGTGAGCACATGAAGGATGGAAAAAGATGTGGAAACAAGGAAGCGTTAAAACAGTAGGGAAGAGCAAAGATGATATGTCCATGAGATGGCATGCACCATATCACATGCATCTCTTCAACATATAAGAAAAAAGAACAAGTGGAGTGGAATAAACACAAGCATTAAACAAGGTCATTCTCATACAAAATCAAGCTCATGTTATTTATCTGTCTCCTCCAGATTTTGAATCATGTGCATGCTCTCTTCTCCTTTAGTATCTCTCAGTAACTGACATTTGCAGCTTGAAATTATCTACTTTTTAGGTGACATCCACTTGTTAATTAACTAATTTCCAAGAAATTGTTACAGTACAGAATGTTAATTTATATCATTTAGCAAGTTGAAATTTTTACTGTTCTTCAGAACTTACATTTCTTTTCATGGGTGGATTTTACAAAATGCAAATTGTATTCATTTCGTAAGAATATCATTCACCAATTCATAATATTYGTTCAGCTTTCAATGTGTCAATGAAGCACTATATTCCTATAAATGATCTTGAGTTTGATCAGAAAGTGTAGGACAGTGATTTACAGAATAAATTACATTTCTGCTTTTAAGGAAAGGTCATTTGTGGCTATAGTGATGTAATAGGCTTGCACAGATATATAATTTAAAATGTAACATTGTTGTCAAATTCATTGCATTAAAGATACTTTTTCACAGCATCAAAAATTCCATTTCCTAGCTTTCTTGATAATGTAAAACATTTATGAATAGACTTTTAATCTGAGATCTGGAACAGTTTGTCCAAAATATGACCCAGTAATAACTTTCAAATCATTAGCATTCACAGACTTGGAAAAGGAAACTTCAGACTGAGTGTCATTGTTCATATTCTGCTTTCCTTCATGGCTGTAATAAACTTCAGAATTGCATTGCTTTTATATCAAAAATGTGCACCTTAGCCATATCAAGCCTCAACTCTGAGGGCTGCATTTCATAAGTAAAAAGAGGACAGTTCTGTAAATACTTTTTAAACTTAGCAGAAGAATTGCTTCCAAATGATGTTTAATATTGAAAATTATGTTGTTAAAACGTTAACAAATTGGCATATCTTTACACTTCATTTTTTTAACCAAAGAAAAAAGTAAAAGACAAACATGAGAAAAATACTGTTCATTAATCAGTGATTTTTTTTCTTTCCAAACATTTATGAGAACAATTCATGAAGAACTGATAGTATAAAGTAATATCAGTATGTGTACTCTTAGCTTTCTTTCAGTAGTTACAAGACATTTCTTTTAGGGCATTTCTTTTTTTGATTAAAAAATAACATGCAAAGATGAGTCAATCTTTTGAAYAATTTTTATATTTTAAAAAGTTATTTTTTTGTATTTTGTACTGTGTGTATGTGTGTGTTTGCGTGCTTGCAAGTGTATACTCATATTTATTTCAAATCAGATCGTTATTTATAATCTGGATTGAGCATAAAGAGTAGGTATTTTCACCTAGTTCATTGCAAAATTCACAAAAAAATGCTTAGATCTTCATAGAAATCCACCACAATCAAACAGTTAATAATAGCATCAGAATTAAAGTACACAGTATCAAAGAGATTTCTGCAAAGTATTCCCCTTTATAGCTATCTGCCTACATATGCATAGGTTTACACACACACACATATATATATATGTAWTTAAATTGTTCTTGAATAAAGTTGTACTTCTATTTTATTCAAACAATTCATACAAGTTTCTCCTACCGTGAAGCCTGTAAGGATGCCCACTCAGATAACTGACATGAGGGAACTTTAATCCATACATTCCAAGGTCTCATATATTCAAATGGAAGGAAAAAACCCACAGTTTTGTAATAGAGGTCTACATTTTTTGTGACTATATTATGTGTCATTTAACCTTCAAAGTTGTCAGCCGTTCTCATGGAAATGTCACCTGTGTTGTGAATTCAGTCGGTCTCCCAGTGTGGTTTTTGCTAAAATTATACAAACACGAGAGCTGTGTTTTATAAGGACATTTAAAATAGTTGGACAAGAAAAGGTCACTTGGCTCAGCAAGTCTTTACCCTTTGAATTTAGCTCAATCTCACATCCCTGGTTTAACATTAAAGAGATGAAATTCTCATTAAAGCTTTGGAAAATATTTGACTTGAAAAAAGCACACACAATTACCCTTTGAAGGCCAATTGTAAGTCTGAAAACTTCTATCAAATTCATATATTAGAAATRTAAAGATACATGTGTAAAATACTGTAATCAGAACCAAAGGCAGCATTCTTCAGTACCTATTTTTTCACATTTACTTATTTGTGGATTTGCTGGATGCTTTGATTCTTGAGATGAGATAGACAAATTTGTGGCATTGCTGTTCTTGAAACTATGTAGTTATGTCTACATTATATGCGTAGAGGAATATTGGAGAACATTCAACTTATCTATTTGTTCAGTGATGTGAGTAAAAGATTTAAACTCAAAAATGTCCTTTTAAGGAAAAAAAGTCATAATAAGGTAGTGAATTTTGTTGTAATTTAGTCAAAAACGTTGAAGCGAGTTGTCTTGCACAGTAGCAAGCAATGTTCAGCAACACAGGGATTAACTCCTCTTTTAGAGCATTCAGATGAGCTTCCTCCTTCCCAGCAATTTGTTCATACCAGAATACACAGATGAGTGGATGGGTATTCAGAGGCGTAGCTAYTGAGACTTTTCTCTACAGGGGCCACATGTGGACTTATTGCAGTATCCTGCCTCGTTTCAGAAAGAACCGAAGGAGACTTGGAGCTGCTTTTGTTTGCATTAGAGCAGAACAGAGCCTTTCCCTCCTCCTACCACCCTCAAAGACTCGACTCTAACAACTTAAAAGYTGAGGAGTTTCCTCCTGCAATGGACATTCTTCAGGGGCAATTATTCAGGCACTTCTTAGAGCTAGCAGTCAGGAGGTGGCTGAAGCAGAATGAAGCTTAAGACTTCTATCACCTGCTGCATACGGGAAGCGAACCCCCACTGCTCGGTGCCATAACCTCCAGTCTTTGAAATTCTGCAGCCTTCATTTCATGTGCGTGTTTTCATTGCTTCGGCTTTCCCATGTGTTTTTAAGTAACATCGTGGTGTGGTTAATGAAGACTTACTGCATAGTTACAGATAAAGCCTTGCAGTGCAGAAATTGACTTGAGAGTTTTGCACGTATTGAAAACCTATTTTAATTTATGTCTTTCTGTTCAACTTTGTTATATTATCAGTGTATGCCGTGTGTTTATTTTTAATCACATTTTTGCATTTCTAGAGACACAGTGAGGGATGAAAGCTGCTGAATTTTCATGAGATTCTAATACTGCACTTTTCTTTCTTTCTTTTTCTTTTTTTTTTTTTTTTTTTTTTTTTTTTTTTTTTTTTTTTTTTTTTTTTTTTTTTTTTTTTTTTTTTTTGGTAGTAGGTCCTGAAGTCTGTGACAACTTTGAGTAGGTGTAGGGATCTATTTAAATCCAGCCGTGCCTGGGGCTAGAATTTATGTGGCTGAAAATATGTCCTTTCATCATTCTTTGACAGAAACTAGTTTCACATAGTGAGACTTTTCTTTTTTTTCTCTCCCACTATCTTGAATCTATGTATTACCCATGTACTCTACAGCTGGAAGCCTTTTATTTTTGTTACACTAATAATCTAATTAAACAYGGCTTAAGTCATAAACATTCTTTCTCCTAAACTCGTTACTGTTAATATTGTAATCTAGGCTTCTAAACACTGATGTCCTGCTGTGTTATCAGCGCATCTTACATTTGAAAGCTCTAAATAGAGCAGAAATTAGCCGTATGTAATCTTAGTATATGTTAAGTGTGGCTTCAGTGAAAAGCATGATCCTTTTGTTTTGATAAAAAATTCWGAAATTTACTCTTATTTCAGGCATTTTTAAAGCTGTTATAACATTTCCTCATCATTCTTGCAAACTAACKTCACACACACAGAAACATATTTTACTGAACAAGGAGGCTATCAATATCTATATCACTTGGCAAGACATAAATTACATTTGAGTTATATACAATTATGTATATAACTCAAATGTATATAAATTGTATATAATACAATTTTTTTCTTCTGCAGCAGGGTGGCTGCATTGAAACTGGGCACTAGAAATGATCCTTATTTCATGCTTTCTCTTGGACTATACTCAGATATTGCCTCAGAGAGTGTTAGTTGCTCTCAGAAGAAACCCTGCCTAGAGTATGCTAATAGTTCATCAGTACGGACAACTACATGGCAGCACTCAAGCTCGTGACCTCATGTTGTTTAGTTTACTTGTGTAGATGTATAATTTGAGCATAGACTGACCCTGACTTTTGATATGATATTTTGTAAGCAGAGAAGGCAATAAAGACTAAAAGGACAATTTTCTTCTAGACTTAATGAAATAAGATGGTCAAAGGCTTAAACCGGACAAATTAGAAAGAGATTGAAACACAAATGGTAGCATATGTCAAGATATCAAGATACCTTAAATATCTAAATGACTTTAGATATAAGCAAGCTACTTGTCTGAAAAATACACTTCAGAGTGAAGAAAAATTGCTAGTTTCAGTATAGAATTAATGAAGTGAAATGTAATGGCCTGTGATATACTGGTCAGATTGGACAATCTAAAATTTCTTCTGGCCCTAGGCTTTATGATTTGATAAATCAATGAGTAGCAGTAATGTTTCATATATTCATGTCAAGCTGTTTCATTTCAATGACATACAGATATATTCTAAACATGCTGCAATTTTCTCAAGGTTGTGCTTTTAATGCCAAGTAGATTTTGTTGCTTTGTTGCAGTCATTCCAACTTATCCTGTCATATTTACTTCTATATTTTTTCTTTCCAAGTTTCTCTCTCCTGCTTCCATTACAAGAATAATATGTTGAAAGATGTGTAAAGTTTTATATGCACATAGACAAATAGTTATCTCAGTGTTACTCAATCACACCTTTAGATTACATATGGAAAACATATGTTTTTCCRTACCAAAAAAAAGTAGTATGATTCATTGATTCAAATCATTCAACACTCGTTAGCATAAGATGTTTGCAAAGCTATTTATCATGATACAGTTTCAAAGCTACTTGAAACCTCACAGGAAAGTAAGTGTGGGAATTGTGGAATAGTTTGAAGAGAACTGAAAAATTTTGAAGTGTGATACTTTACAAAATCTGTTTTTAGTCACATAGCATCAATGTTCATTTTCAGACAACTGTATTAAAACAAGAAAACATATTTGATTTAATTAGCTCTTCCACTGCAGTATGTTTTACATGTTTCTCTTGTCATTCATTTTTAACAAAATCAGACATCTTAACTTTCAGTATTTCCTCAAAAAAAGGGAGATCTATCCCCTTTAAGTACTATTGCATAATGAAGTGGTATCCAATCTGCAAAAGCAGCATTGTTTTGTTCTAGAATATTAGGCACTTTTTCCTAACATATTTGTTTTAATCTGTTCATAATCAGTGAAACTAGAAACTGGAAAAGGCTATTCAACTCTTTTCCTAGTGCTGAGAGATATTTTCGTATTTTGTCTGATCTCATTCTAATTACCTCATGGATAGATTTCTACCTTGACCACTACTCTATTAATTAGTCCCATTCCCCCATCCGGAGGCCATAAGTGCAGATTAGCACTTTTATCCCATTTGARTATCAAGAACTTCAGATATAAATACTCCTCCAGCAATTTCCTACTCTATCTTTCATAAGTAGTTGTTGCTACCTAATCATTCCTTCTTAGTCCTGTCAAACACTCAGACAGTTTCTTCCGATGCTGTTTATGAAGTATGTATGAAGTATGTATTTCTTCCACCTGAGATCTTCTGAGAACCAGAGGGAAGTCTTCCACCATGCCATTTGTGATCTCACCGGTGTGAATGATTTGGCTGTAGGGGGATCTGGAGACAGAGGACAAATGTTTACTTGCAGTAGTCAAGTAATAATAATGAAGAAAAAAACAATTTTAGATTGGTTTAATATGGAAATATTTTGCATTCTTTCTAGAAATTCAGACCAAATTTACTTTTAAGTAAAAAAAAAAAAAAAAACAATTTGCTCTACATGACAAAATACTGGAGAAGGGGGGAGTGTTGAGAGAAAGACTTTTTATTTGCTTAGATAAAGTTTTATTTGCTTAGATAAAGTTCTGTCCTAATGAAATATTTACACTTCTTACAGTTCCCTACACCAATATGTTATTAGTATTTACTACTTAGATATCTTGGGAGGAATGTCAGCAAAGAAAGATGATTGTGAATAAATATAATGAAATAAAGTTAAATTTTAAATCCTACATTACAAGTCTTAGTTGAAAGAACTAAGAGAAGTAACTGAATAATATTTTTTTTGGCACAGTATGAAAAATCCCCCAAAAATAACAGATGTAGAAATGTTCTATTGATACAGAATTTAATTGGATAGCTTTCTGTAAATGCTTCACTACCTATAGTATTCTTCACTTTCAAACTACTCCATCATTTTCTAAGAAATAAGATTAGCTCTTGTGCATTTATAAACTGAACAAGAGCAGACAGGCACTAGTAACAATTTCTACATGTTATTTATGATTTTTTTTTCAAAATATTACAGAAATTTTAAGTCAACAAGGAATCAAAACACTGAAAATTTCATAAGTATAGCTAGCTATAGAACATATATAATATATATGTATATATAAAAAAATCTACTATAGGTATACAATAAATTTCACATATATATAGGTTCCTGGGTTTCTAGCAACCATGAAGATAGCTATGGATAAGAGGCTGGAGACGCAGCAAAATAAACTGTCATCTGAAGCACTTTTATAGTGCTCCATAGTACTGATAAATCAATGCAAATCATTGTAAATTCTTATTCACAAGTCTGTTCTCAATTCTAGAAGGCAAAATTCTTTCTACTAAAAACAAACAAAAAAATTCTAATCTTCCTTGGAAGTGTTTATTTTTGTTTTTTGCTATTTAGTGGTGCAGGAAAGAGAAGGGAGGAGGGAGGTACTAGCAGACACTACCCCTCAAGCTAAAAGAGCTTCCATGAGAGTGAGTCACAGCACCTGAGGGAGGGAAGCAGAACATCCCTCCTCTCACTGTGATTTATTGGGTGGACAGGGCTGACCATGGAGAAAGTGTGAAAACCTAGCTCTCCTGTTGGGCTAAATGAGGAAGAAAGAGCATTGATTTCTCTGTACAAAAGGACAATGAAAATACCAGATGCAAAATTACCTGGAAAAAAAAAAGGAAATACACATAATAAGAATAATAATAATAATAACAACAATAATAATAATGAGCCAACAACAGGTCAATTTTTCTGCTCTTTTGTCTCATAATAAGATTACATGCCAGTTTTGACCTTACAAATAAAGTATCTGTGAAACATATTTTGTGATTTTAATTATTTGCTGTCCTTTAATTTAAAACAYAGTACCAGCTCCTTCATCACAACTTCAACACTACCCACCCATTGGATTCTAGGGTGTTACAGAAAAACAGGTGTCCAACAATGTGTGGCATATGTAGTTTCTACTCTTTGGTCTTGCTTTACTTTTGTTCCCCTCTCTGGAAAATGCATCATGATATACATTATTTGATTTTGCTTAGAGAAAACATGGAATAGTTGCAAAATTATTTTCTGGCTTTTTTGCYCTTTTCTTTTTTTCCTCATGCAATGTTAACAGTCTTTGAATAGATAAACTGGGTGGAAATAAGTAATGTCACAGCAGAAGCAAAATCCAAAGATAAGCTGCATGATTTTAGAAGGAATAAAATTTCCCTCTAGGACCACATAAAATATGGAGTATCACAAAGTGGATTCAAACRGGTTCTCTTCCTTGATTATCTAGTCTAGTCAGTTATTTTAGCTTAATCTGCTTTATTGAGTGCTAACATTCAGTGTGTGAAYATCTCTTATAGCTTCTTGTTTATCTAGAGATAAGTGTTATATAAGGGAAACTCCTTGAGAAGTCCACTAGTATTCCTATAGTGAGAACATCATTAATATTTTAAAACTGATATTTGATCCTTTGTTGATCCTTTTATTTCAATAATGTAGCAAAACTTGTACAAGGGAAGGAAACATCCATTTCTGCAGATAAACTCTGCAGATGTTGTGCACCAGGTAGGTGCCAGTTCTGTCCAGATCTTGGCAAGGAAGATACCCACTCAGATTTTTCAGTACAATGCAGTGCTTACTTAGAATATCCAAAGATAAAAGTAGGAGGAGATTCAAATATTAGCAATTAAATCTTATGTCTCTTCTGATGCTGAGATGATACAACATCGTACAGGATCACCATGATGGGATCTTCACAGCATGTTGTGTCCTGATTGAGAGATCTGTCCAATGACATATCACCTCAGGGCTCCCAACATGAGAAGGGATATAAGATTTTAAGGGTTAAACTTATAGGTTTGTACTACACCATACTACTTATAGGAGTATTACACTCCTTTGAATATTCTCATTAAACATTGTGTTTAAAGATTCAAGTGGGCACTCTTTCTTGCTGAAATCCGGAAAGAACCAGCACCTACCCAGTGTACAAGAGCAGATTATTTTATGTGGATAAAATACAAAGTGATCTGAGAGGAACATTCCAATTTCATTTTGTATAAAATCTAATAAAACCTACTTAAATGCTTGCATGTTTCTGTAGACTGTCAGATGAGTCTGCAGACCTTGAAAGAGTGGGACTAGTTAAGGATACAACCAGTACTCCACTTGTTGGCCTACTTTTCAACAACTTTGTCTCTGTTAAAAGAACAAACACAATCTATTCTTTTTYGCCTGCAAATTCTTTTGCCTACTCTAAAACTACAAAAGATGAATATTTTGAGAGTTCAAAGCAAATCAACCAAGCTGCTTTCAGCTTGTAGAGTAGCAAAAATGTAACATGTTTCTGCTTTAATTTACACATTCATTATGTTAATTCTTTGAAGTTATTTTGAGAGGAATACATTAGCAACCTTAGTTGGAGCATACTCATTTTCATGTGTGTGTGCATGTGTGTTTCTGCATATTTATTGCAGAAAAAAAAGTTGTATATGGTTTAAAATGCATTTGTCCTGATTTTGAAAAGTGATTTTTCTCACAGTTTTGTGGACTTTGTTCTTGACTTGTAGTGTGATTGGTGACTTTGGACAACTAAGTATTCTGGCTGCCTCAATCTCCTCAAAGTGTTTGGCTATAACATTTCACCACAGTTGCCATCACTGATCATATTTTCATTCTCGTTTTAGGTTGTATGTCCYTTTCTTCTTTTGCATTGTTGCTTAAGGTCAAATTTGTGGATTCATAGACTGAAAAGCATGCTTATGCTTATTCTCTGGCATTGCAGCCTGTATTTTTAAGTTCTCTTACACCCCACAATTGGAAAGTCACATCCAAACTACTTGATGTTCATGGTTCTTGTGCAATACCTACTCCCAAAGCATGGTCAGGCACTATTAGGAGTGTGCTAGTCAGCCCTGACCAAACTGTGCTAAGCAGAGTGCTAGCAATTTAATAACAYAGCTGGCTGAGTTCCAGCGCCTTGGGGTGGTCCTTGACCTGGTTCAACAAACACTAGTTTGTATACTACTWCTGGATAGGTATATCCAGTGTGTAACCCTACTCCCAGGGCTTCAGCTGTCTGTGACACAAGGCCTGGTTTTGATATAGTACGACTATGTAACCTTGGCTCGGATTTCTGAGAAAATTGCTTAGTTGTGGGAAGGAGCTGGGAGAAAGTACATAAACCATAGCCATTCAAGGTAAGAAAGGTAAAATTGCAGACAGAGATAAGATCATCAAGACTGGGATAGTTAGCAGCTCAAGGATTCAGGAGGGAAAATATTGGCATGTAAGGGTATAAAATCCTAAGGAAAAAACAGTGAACTGGAAAATATCAACTCAGCAGCAGTTAAAGGAGCAAAGTGGTTCAAAAAGTAACAGCAACGAACTTTTATTCACTTGTTTGACAACTGCTTGGCCCTCTAAGAGTTATTAGGTGTGTTACCCCGGATGGTAAGCATATTAATGCTTAACCTGGTAGCTTGCTAGTTCCCACTATCTGTTGTGCATATTAATTATTTTTTTTWATCTTTAAAATTGTGTATGCTCCGCTTGCAAAGCCTTTTTTCATATAGCAAAATCACCTGAGTAAAGTGACTCAGTAAGGTAAGGTTGCAAGAACATATGAAAAGAAGAAGAATCTGTTTGATGGTATTCACTTTAAAACAATATTCCCTCTCTAACTAATATTTCTGACTTGCTACATGAAGTACAAAATAACACAAAGTAGACACTCTATATTCCAGGTTTACTGATATGACCTTAAGGATTTAAAATCTATAATCCTGGTCTTGTAGAGAACATGACTTAACATGATTGCCTGACAGTAAAGGATTCATTGCAAGATTAGGATTATATTAGATCAGGATAAGCCAGAGTGCAGCATTAGCAAAAGCRTACTTTACTGATCTATCTTCAGAATCATAGTACCTTTCTTTTTGCCCTCATTCTTCATCAGGGTTTTTGGAAAGGAAACTTTGTGAAGAACAAAACAAGGTTTCAATAAGTCTTTAAAGCAAGCTACAAGAAGAACCCAAACAGAGACTGGCAGGCTCTGGTGTTGCCCTCACATTCCCCTCTGCTCCCCTTGCTGACTGGCAGCTCTTCCAAGGTTTCCTGTTCTTGCACCTGCTAGTCACTGTGGCCAAAAAGGGTTTGATTTAGCTGATATAAAAATCTGGACTAATAAAAAATGTGCATCCTTTATGTTGTTGATTCTGCTTGTGAGTTCTGTGCTGTTATTTTGCCTCACACAGCTCTTTAACACAGGACCCTAAACACCAGGTGTGTTGGCTATTTCATCTTGTCCAAGCCTTTGTACATTCTCAGTAGACATCTATGCAGGCAGGTTGCTTTAAAAACTCTGGACTCAAGATTCTGTTTTCAGAGTCCTGACTTATTTCTGTCCATCAATGTATTTTAATACACAGGCTCTATGATACTGAACATATAAAAGTATGAAAAGCATCTAATCTATTTTACAGATGCTTGACATTATAATCATAGAATCATAGAATCAGTAAGGTTGGAAGGGACACCTGGAGAGCATCTAGTCCAACCTCCCTGCTCAGCAGGGTCACCTACAGCATGKTARAYAGGGTTGCATCCAGGCAGGCCTTGAATATCTCCAGAGAAGGAGACTTCACAGCCTCTCTGGGCAACCTGTGCCAGGGCTCCGTCACTCTCACAGGGAAGAAATTCCCCYTCACRGTCAGGYGGAACTTCCTGTGCTTCAATTTCTGCCCATTGCSYCTTGTYSTGTCACAATGTAGACGAATAAATAAATACAGATTTTGTCACAGGACTGCTGTCTTTTGATCTGCCTGCCATGGCTGTGCGGAATAAAAAAAGTCTAAATTTTTACATTTAAGTAGAACACATGCTTATTTTTTACATGACATGAAGTTTAACTGTATYGCTCCTTATTGCTTTCTCGTCATTTCTACTTGCTTCACAGCTAGTTTGCAGCATGTGTACTGTCTTTTGGCAGACTTTTTCATTTAAGTAAAGAAGCAGAAATGTGCAGTGTAAAGATACTCACAGAGGCTATATGAGCAATTTCCTAGTTGTTCCTTCCTGGTAGARTCATTGATGCCCAGGTCAGAAACTAGGATTTAAGTCACAATCCTAATGCAAGATTTCAAGATTTCCTATTTCTTTAAAGTGAGGAACCATGTCAGCATAATCTGGGCAGACTTGTACACAGCTCTTTATGCAGCTGATTTCATATTTCCTTTTTCTTGGCTCATTACAGGCTGACTTTGCTTTGCTTTCACCTTGCATTCATAAAYTCCTGTTCCTCTGCTTCCCACTTCCTCTTAAACAGTTCCTAGCTTTTAGTTTTTCTAGCACTCATCTTCCGTTTTGCAGATTGTCAAATGATTACTCAAGTAGTATAAAAACAAAGACTATGGAATTTTAAATTAAATGTTAGCAGATCTCTGAAAATTAGCTGTAATATACCTTCCTGTGGCCTTGCAAATGACATAGAGAATTAGCACTTTACCAAGAAAGGCTGATTTAAAATTTTGCTATTTGGTACTAGCCTACTTCCTTTCCAKTTTCATTCCACAGAGGTCTTTAGCCTTTTCTTCCCACATGGGCTGGCTGCATCCTTGCTGGTCATTTAAACTAACTCAACTGTCTATTAAAGGCATTATTTGAAGAACAGCCAAACACCAGTTTCTTTGCAACGGGACACAAAAAATTTACAACTACTTCTACATTACTAAAAATAATGACAAGAGTTTGTTATTTGTTTGTAATTCCTCTKTTTAAACATAGACTAGTTGAGCTATAAAAGGACCTTGGGTTACAAATTGACCGTGAGACTTTGTTAGCTCAGAGGTTTTGTCTTTGATCTAGATCACACTTATCCTAAATGAATGATTGTATTTCCTCTCTAAATCTTCTCCTTGAAGTTCAAGAAGTATACCAAGATAGCAGTACCAAAAAGAATTGAAATAGATGGTTTAGATGCTGAGGAAATTGTTGTTGCATCGTAACTGCTACAGCAAAAAAAACCAATTTATTTATTTATATATACCTAAAGTTCTAATAATATGCATGTCAGAAGAACCAGGAGCAAAGTAGAAGAGCAGCCAAGGGTCTCTGGGGTCTATAGAGCATTAAGATTCCTAGATAAATAAATTAATATTTTATTGGCATATTTTGTACAACTTCCAGTTTATATATTGTAAYGTGTTACTATCCAGGTTTGTTTGAATATGTGTTCATATGAGAATTTAATATGTTTTCCACCAGTGAGGGTTCTTCTGAATATACAGCTTTTGCTTTTTAAGATACAATCAAGCTAAAAAAAATCCTCATAAATACATAAATATGCAATAAAAACACACTATTATGCACAAAGAACCTATGTTGGATTCAGTAAAGGTAAACTTATTTCTGGAACTGGGATAATCTCATAAACAGTAGGCCATTTAACTCACATTTTAAGGGTTTGTTTCTTTTGATTGATGGAGTATTCTTCATCAGTCACTGTTTTCAGAATATTTTTGAACTCTCTTACTTCACAGTACATCAGTCCTGTACATAATTCAAACCAATTAACATAGGTTCAATTTGTAGAATCCTTAAATAAAAGAAAAAAAAAGTCTTTCAGAGAATATCAAGTTTTTGTCTGAATTATTTTACTGATCTTAAGTCATTCATGAAAAAAACTCCTTCAGTGKTCGATTTGGAAACATTCACTACAAGGACAGGATTTACTGAGTTGCTGAAGAAAGCGAACATTAAGTCACCCAGAACTGTTTGTGAGACTGGAGTCCTTGTAGACAGCAAAGTCTTGGATATGACTGCCTGATGTTTGAGAAAGGCAGTGGTGTAGTAGGTTTTGAGTCAGAAGAGTGTGACATCTACTCATTTCTGCTCCGCTGTGAAGTGTACACTAGTTTCAGTACTGAGGCAGTACTACAGATTCATACATGTTTCAAGCTCAGACAGATCCTCCCTGAGTCTTCATTATTACAATGCCTAATCATGGTAAATTAGAATGACACTGGCTTTAAAGCTCAGACCACCATATGTAGTAGAGATTAATAAGAGAACACTAAATTTCTCAAAACCGTCACCCAGACAGTGCTGAAATCTGCCACAGTCTAGGTTTTATGGGCACCTAAATTCCTACTCATTTACTATGGCGGAGTGAAAGATTACAGTCAATAGCCAACGACCTGCTTTGGCTCTAACTCAAGCCAAAGCCACAGGTTCCTGCAGCACAAGTCTCTAATCCAATAAGGAAACTTTAGCTTAACGTCCTGTTTGTACTGCTAAAAATGAGTGGAATCCAAGTTGTGCATCTATCCTGATGCAGGAGATTTATGCTCCTGTGCCCTCACTTAAATTTTCTTCACCCTACCAAGCATACAGCATGCAATAAATGCCTTGCATTAACATCTTCACATCATAAGAAATGGTAAAGTGATTCCTGAGAAAGTGCATTATATTCCATGATGTGTATAAATGTATATCTTATGGTTTATATGTCTCTCTTAAAAAAATACAGAATGCTCTTAACTATCATTAATGCAAGAATCAAAAGGTTTCAAGACTGAGTCACAACTTAATAGGTAATGTGACACAAAGTTTTACCACCAATTATTAGTGATGTATTGATGTTATTCTGTTCCTTTATGAGACAGACACTTTAAAACTCAGAACAGCTGCATTATATATATGTATATACATTGAAGAATTTATTTTCAAAGAGATATTCCTTAACTGCATAAAAAACTGGGGAACTATGTAGTAAATCAAACAGGTAAATGTTCATGCAGATCCTTGAATATTTTTTTAATGAGAGGGAGTTGAAGGAGATGACTAACACATTCTGCCATTGTCCTGACACTGATGTTGGGTAAAAATCTTAGCTTTCTCTTTGCCTTTCAATGCACTATCACATGGAATTAGTATAATAAGCATTACCCTCCACTTCAAAACACACAGAAAGACAACTAGGAATATTTATTCTGTTCCTCAGGTGACTCTTGTTCAGAACCAGCTATGTGCCTCAGTGCGATATTTCCCAGTGCCATGAACCTGAGTTCTGATTTGCTTTGTAAGATGTAACATCTTTGTAAGATGTAACCTCTGCWCCTAAAGGTAGACCTGCTTTATGTCAGAACAAAGCATACTCTAATTTTTATGATCATTGAAAAAGCCTTATTCAGTGTCTTATCAATACAGAGAAGTTAATTAGGAAAGGCAAGGCAAAGTCGGTATAATTAGAATGGTATAGAAACATATATTATTACACTTGTTCCTGGTTTTCCACCATTCATGAGTTATGCATGAATGAGAAATATTCCTATTAAATGTAGTTTGTAAACACTGGAGGGAAAGGACGTAATTAAAATAAAAACAATTTAGCACTGTTATGTCTTCCAATCTGACCTCTGCTGGTGCAGAACTTTTCATCTTACTGAAAGATGAGGTCTCACTGCACTTTGTGAAATGGTATTATAATTTCCTATGTAGTAATACCTCCACTGATATAACCTAGGATCACATTTGCCTTTCCTACTGCCATGCTACAAATTATTTTTATCAATGAAAGTTACTAATTGGTTACTATTCTGAAGTCTTCCTCAGTTGTTATCAATGGCTAATGTTCATTAGTGCAGAAACATGACATCTTTACAAAATTTCTAGTAGATTAGTTTGGTTGGTTTGAAAAGATATGATGACCTTTGAAGTGGCAAGACCTGTAGATCCAGCTCATTGCTAAATTCTTTCTTAAACATCTGTTAGGTTAAATATTATGCCCTAAAGACTCATCTTATTTATTGTACTCAGTACTGAGTACTGAAACTGTCCAAGAACCACCTGCATAAGAACATGATACYCCCAGCTGTTAATTTAATCTTTATTATTGTTCCCTAAATGCATCTTCTCACAGTTTATAATACTTTATTGAATACCATAGGTTCTTTACTGTCATCCAGCCCTTCCTATATGATATCCCAATTCTCCTTTGAATTAATGTTACTTTTTAATTTTGCCCATCTGCTGCTCCTTCTATCTTTTTTTAACACCTTAGAGCACTTTAATAGTATTCATCATTGTATGTAACTGTGCAGATATTATTTTAATCCTCAGAACCATCTGTTTTAGATAAATTTCAGAGAGGAAAGAAAAACAATGAGAGGAAGAGCATTGAGCTTAGACTTTAAATTCAAGTATCTACCTCTGCTTTCATTGGCATGAAAATAAAAATAGGGCTTTCTGCAGAGGTGATGAGTGTTTGCAGCTCCCATTATTCTCAGTTAGAGCTGTCATCCTTTTTGTAACTTTGAATCTCTCTCCAATTTCTTCATTTTTCATGAACTGTAGATGAATGATAAGGTCTGATCCAAACTATTGGCTAATTTGTCATCAAATCCCAGTAAGTAATAGTATTTGCTGACATTGACATTGCATCCTGAGATTTCTGATTATGCTTGATGGGACTAAAGAGAGTGCTTTTGATCTATGATATGTTCACTGACTAGTAATTGTTATGTGACACTACAGAGGAAGTAACGAAAGGCTGTTTGGTTTGTATAATTGTTTTTATTGTACAATTTTAATGAATGTAAAGCTGCCTGGTGGAGATTATTTTAAGCTGTTATTAAATCTCAACAGATGACTCAATACTACAATTTTTTTTTGTTTGTTTTGCAGTGGATCAGATTGTAGACTCCTACACAAAGTAGAAAGCACATATAAGAAGTTCTGTTATCTGTTTTGGGCATTTACAAGTTTTTTAAGTTACTGCCACTTAAATGTCTTGTTCAAATTCTCTAAATGCTGATTTTGCTAAAGAAGTAACTATGTACTGTCAGCACTTGCATATTATTTTAATTTAGAAGTGCTATTCCATTGCTGACTTCCAACATCTGGCTTCTTTCCCGTAATCAATAGGGTCCCCTAGGACAGAAAACAAGTAGCAAGTTAAAACACTTGCACTAAAGTGAGTGTTTATTTTTGCATTTTAATGGCTGTAAGCAGACAAAGAACTTATTTTTTTTTTTAATTCTAGTAATTTTTGGTTATTAAAACATTACTAATTACTTATATTACTAATATTAATTGAGAAATAGACACACTGTAAAATGTGCTAGCCTTGGCAAGTTATTAGTGTTTCATGCAAATTTAGACCTTTAAACTGGAAGCTTTAAGTTGGAAAAATATTCTGAAATATGTAACATACTATTCAATGGGGGATTTATAACCCTAATCACTGGATGTCACTGTTGCTCTACCATAATATTCTGAGAAGTACTATATTTTTGGAGTCAAAAAGTGACTTTTAAAGAAAAGAATTTTGCTTTCAAGACTGGAGAAAATTCAWTTTACTTTCATGACTGTCTTCATAAACACAGTCTGAGTTATTATTAATTGTTTTAAATGCCCYTTTTTGACCTTTACATTTATAAGATTAGGAATTCATTTGTTTTTCCATTTAGTAAACAGTTTTAAAGATGTTTAGAGCATAAATTTGTTTTCTATCTCCATCACAAGAATCTAGAAGTAAAGGAATCTTCAGCAAAAAGACCAGATTAATACATACAGCAWATATACTGAGGATCAGGATGACAAAGCAAAAGGTAGAAATAATCTAACAAAATAAGCGAAAATTAAATGTAAAAATTGTAACCTTGAAAAAAATATATAATTGAGTAGGACCAAGAAATAATCTTCTCACCAAAATATTTATTCAKCTGTATTCATTTGATAACAGATCCATTTTGTTAACAAACATATATGGAAAAAAAAAACCAGAAAGATAAGTTAATCATTACTTGATTTTTATTTATTTATTTATTTATTTTTAAGAAATGTGCTTCTAAACTTACCTGCATAGCGATGGTATACTATGCTGGTGTGTAGAGTTCTCTACAGACTATTGAATTTTTTTAGAAGTCCATTTATTCTTTTGATTAGAAATTACAACAAATCCTAAGCTTTAGTCTGACCTAAAAAAGTTTGCCACATAGATATCAACAGAGATGCACAATTATCATATAACGGAAGTTTTGCAGTTTTTCCCCTTTTCCTGTTTGCTTCTGCTCTCCTAGAGTCTCAGATTATTTTCCTGCTCATTTGTGCAAGATCCTTTATTCACTTTAACATTGACACGAGAGCTCTATAGAGTTTCTCATTGTGTATCCTTACAAAGAGAGGATTATTCTTTTTTTTTTTTTCCAAAGATCCACAGAATTGAAGACAGCAGGGTAGAGATTGCTGAGGAGCCTTAGAGCTACATGAAAACAAACTCAATAGCCCAATTTCTTAATGTACAAAAATGACTGACTCTTACATGGGCATTCCTAGTTTGGAACASCAATTAGACTGACAGCTGTCAGAGGCAACAACGCATCAACCTCTTCTGGGTTTTAGGATGGGCAAATTACCTTAGTTCAAGTATTTTTCAGTCTGTGAGCATCAAATGATGAATTTTTTTTTGTATAAATAGTAACATATACTTGATACTTCTTATTCAGATAAAGTCAAATATATTAATAATGATGTCATTTTTAGGCTTGTGCTTCAGTCTAGACTGGCAACAGGATCCTCTCCTATAGCGTGGTGCTCCTGTAGGGTCTCTKTTTAAATCTAAACCTAAGTGGTTTGTCCTGCCAGATAACAGAACTTATTTCTCTTTGCTCTTTTGCAGTGTGAGAAATCGTGCCATTAAAATATTTATATTTAGAGTTAACAGTTGCACACTCACTAAACAAGCACCATCAATAATGTTCACTTTGATGCTTTTTATGATAATACACTGTAATTGGATTCAGCAGTAAATCCAAACACAGCTCTGAGGCACTGATTTTCCAAACGGTTCTGTCAAAATTATGCAGTAAGAAWTGAACCAACAGCTTGATGAGGCATATCATAAAATGATTTTAAAATATAGTTACTGAGCAGAAGGTATCAGGGAGTTGACAGTTTGCTTCTTAAGATAAACCTGACAGGGGCACCTAAGGAATTGATATAATTTTCTATACTGACCCTTTGTAAACGCACATGGGCAGACAGTGGAGGTGTATTTCATTTGTTGAGACTGACAGGCAAAAYATCTGTCAGTGATGTCAGAGGTGTTATTTGAATCATGGTCAATGGAAGACAATTAAAAAAAGATCCTGTATTTTCTCTTAGGATTTAGAACACAAGTCTYGTAAACAGACGAGTCACTCTTGATGGAGCAACACTGATTAATGATGATTTATTTGTGTGCTAAACATAGCATATGGTTTATTAGTGCTGTGAAATGATTTATAGCCTCTGTGCATGCATGTCGCTAGTATGGTCCGCAAGTAAAACATACTATCAAAGTACAACAGCATGTTCTGATACAATTCAGGGAATCTGATTCTCCTTTTGTATATATATAGCGAAAGCCTTTTCCTGGAAAAAAAGTGTTTCTCGTAGGCATAACTCCCCTTMTTTTTGATGAGGACATAAGCATCTTCTAGCTTAAAGCCTAAATTTACAGTAATTCTGCTATAGTCAGTRCAGTCTTTTTGAAGTAGGAACGAGGTGACTATTTGTTGAAGGGCATATGATCAAAAAAAAATGTAATTTGTGGCAAAMAACACAATAGGATCTCCTTACAAATGAGGATGAAAGTGTGAACAGTCCAGGAACTGGAGTCCAGCTGTATTACTTGCACGGCTTATGCCACATTCAGACTGTCTAAGAATCAATACACATTGATATACTGCAGAATAACTTGTTCGTATGATCATAAGGTAAAAAAAAAAAAATTGCTTTCTAGCTTCAATTTATCCTTACCTGAGTTATGCTTGTAATCTTTCCTAGGATTTGTTTTAGCCATCACTGGGTTTGTAGGCATTTTATTGTCTGTGCAACATTTTTCAAATACTTTAGATTATGGAAACACAGAAAATATCACCATTATCATGTCACCATATATATCACTTTACCCTAAATTGCATAAAAAGACTGTTATTTTCTACAAAAAAAGAAAAAAAAATAAGAAGAAAGCAATTTATCACTGCAAATCAAGTCATATACTATCTTCTATCTTCTATTACATTCTTAATATTTTGGATAGACATTTGTTTTGTATCTAAGATAACAGTCTGAAAGGATTTTCAGTCAAAATGTTGCTAAATCCAACTTCTGAATGRTATTAATAATGATTATTCTGAGCATGAGTCTAATGCAAATTATGGAAATAAAAAATTAAGCTTCATAGTAGATTTATTCTTTCCCCTTACCATCATTTTGTAGATACCTATGCTAAATTAGTTCAGATGAATATATCTAAAATGAGATATTGGATAGGATATATGATAATATTAATAAAAAAGAAAGGCATGTCACATAGCAAAAATTACACTACTGTAGTTAAAACTCTGGAAAAGGCAGCTTCCTTTGTTACAATGAATTATGAAAAATACAAAGAAGTGATTATTCCACAATTAGATGATCATGATTGTTACCTGAAATTAAACATGGATCCATTTTTAGGTAAAGAGACTGATTCTGTAATGAATTTTGAATAGATGTTGAAACTTTAAAGTTTAAGAAATTTCTCTTGGCTTTTCTTTTGTAACTTTGAGCTTTCTATAATTAAGTCAATGGGAATAAAGTCTAGGATAATATCAGAAATAAATATAGAAAATCATATCCATATTTTTATATATAATTCCCTATATCTGGCAACAAAATCATTAACCTACTCAACAGAAAAAAAAAGAGGTAGGCATAATATATCTGAAAGAGAAAGGTATGAGAAATTCTGGGGCAAGATAATAACATATTTTAATTTTAATAATGTTAATGAGACTTTACGGTCTTTAATTTAATGAGAATTAGCAAAATTCCATTTAAAGAAAAGATATAAGAGAAAGATATAACATGTATTAAACATCTGCATATCTAGGTTCGGGGAGTGCCACAAAAATGCAAGTGCATACTAAAATTTGTAACTACCTAGAGGGGGTTACTAGATATATCTGGAAAAAAAAAACTGATGAAGTGATTTAATAGGCAGATAATCTATGAAGCAATCCTGATAAATTTGGGATTCAAATTAAGAATACTGGGATGTTGGTTGTTGCCTAAATTCTCTATTTAAAAATGAGCTAATAAATAGCTCTGTTTTTTTTTTTTTTTTTTTTTTTTAAGGAGCAAGTAAGACTTATCAGGAATGGTTATCTGCTAGCAGACACTCTCATTATTCTATTGAAAAGAGATAGATAATGTGTATATGTGTCTCAAGAGAACACGGATGTGCCTTGATACCTTTAATGTCTTTCAGTCACGAAAAACAGACTTTTGTTCATTACTGCTTTTATGGCAGAAGATATTTTCATAACTGCTTACCTAATTCCCCATAACTAAAAAAAAAAGAAGTATACAGGCAAAGAAATACATAAAGCTCTCACACAGAGAGAACAAGATGGTTCCAAGAAACAGTTAGTGACAGGGAAGAAAAAGATATAGGAAATGTCTTAGCAAGAGTTCCTCCTCTCAGCCAGCCCAAAACGGCCTCGTGTGGGAAGAAGGCAATTATTTAAATTTGGGGGAGTGGTGGAGGGTAGGCGACATGCTGATGACTCACACAAGTGGCTGCTACCCAGTCYGAGGGTTGGTAATGAGGTCTGGAAGGAGAACTAGGGCATAGCTTCAGAGGATGAAGTAGGTGAAGATGACAACGATGATGATATATAGCAACAACGGACAGAAGAGAAGAGGTCTTAATAAGTTTCAATTTTAGGTTATTTTAGAAAGGGTAGAGATGATCTTATACTATCCCAAGAAATAGGGTTTTGAAACACTTAATATTAAAAAAAAAAAAAAAAAAAAAATCTACTGGAGAACTGATCTATCTAAATAAATTAGACTAAAAGGAAGAAAGGAAATCTAGTTTTTAATGTCTCAGGCTATCCTTGGAGATCAGAAGGAAACTTGAGGCCAAGAAGGGATTTTCTATAAAATATCTTTCTCTAATTGTAGTGAAGTTTTAACTTGAATGATTCTAGTTKTCCACCTGAATCCTCTGTTAATTGGTTACAAAAACATCACTGCTCAGAGCATTGAACGCAGTCATTCCACAAGGGAGAATTTCACCTTTGCACAACAGTATTTGGCAAAACTCATGAACACGTTAATCTTCCTAAATAGAGAAAGTGTAGTATACAGCTGATATGTAACCTAAAATACTTCTGATGCTCAGTTTCCTAGAGAGGAAGGTTATTTTTCCAGTATTCCCTAGAAAGCTTATCAAGTCTGTGACACTACTCAGCGAATTTGGTTAAGGGTTGCTGAACAGGCTGCATACAGTCATTCACATGTTCAAATTCCCCTCTCACGAACTAGCATAAGTGAGAGAGAATATCAGTTATATGAAACTATAAATTACTCAACACAAAAGAGCTGTTAGGATCAAGTTCAGTAGAGTACCTGTTTTTATTTGAAAATCTGAATGGTCCTATTGATTTCATTAGTGCTCTGCAAGAGCAGAAAATGAAAGCCCTACTAAGTATTTGGCTGAATCCAGGTTTTAACAGAAAAATAATCTGTTCAATTTTATTCATGAGGTCATTCTATTAATATCTTGCATTCTATATGAACAAAAACATTTTTAGATCTACAGACAAGACAAAATCAGCAGACTCGGCTAAGGGAGGCTTATGATCCCTGTGTATTTGTTCAAATAAAGACAGGAATTTGTATTCTATTTTGAGGAATGACTTCAACTTAACAACTGAAAACACAGTGGTAATCTTATACAAGGTAAACTCAGTTTGAGATGGTTGATTTGACCACTTTATGGGTTTGGGGTATTTTTTTGTTTGTTTTTCAAAAGTAATTTTCTTTCTGCTAGACTGTTGCTGTTGACTGCTTTCTGTAACCGAAGAAATCTTTCAATTTACACATTTCAGTCTGATTACCTGCGCTATTGTTTCAGCACTGCAGGAAAAATATAAACATCTGTAAATCATCCTTTGTTCTCCCTTCTTTCTCATTCTCTTTACGAATAACTTTCTCTTACACTTGTGCTCTTCAGTTATGGTTGCCCCCTTCATACACGTTAATAGATTTATCTCAATTCTGATGAGTAATTTTAATGAAAATTATTGTAAATTTAACTCAGAGGAGGAGGAGAACTGCCGTTTTAGGCAAGGAAGCCTGTTTCTCACATTAGCCAGAAGGCTAAGGTCTGTAAGTCTACACAGCTATATACTACACAGGGCTTCACAGTTATACATCGCAATTATTTATCTGTACCAGGGAACATACAATGGATTTTAAATACTACCAAGGATGAAGGCCCCCCATCTCCCTCTCTCTCTTTTTTTTTTTATCCTACTTACAGGACACAGATATCTCCACAGGACGTAAGTCAGTGGAAATCAGATTTTTTTTTCCTTGTAGTCACACAATCTCTGTAGTTGTCAAGTCTCCACTTTAAGCAAATAAAACTATTTAACATATCAAAAGATAAGCTTCTCAAGATAACTTCATTTCAGTGATGAAATGCATTTAATAACATTACTAGTAAGGCTTTACAAAAGTACCTTTACAGAAGGCAAATCTGGGTACTGAAGGGATATGTAGTCCATGAGAAAAAAGCGTGACAGGGTGAAAGTCAGGCAAATTCACATAGGACAGACTTTTAATTGAATTGATAATTTACCCTTTAGACAAATTACTAAAGGAAGTGGGAAATTCTACATCTCCTGACACCTTTAATATATGAATAGACCCCATTTTTTGGAAGCTCTTTAGCATGCATTGTGAGTTTAATGCAAGAGTAAAAGCATCCAGTTGAACAGTTTATGTTAATCAGCAACTCAGACRAGATAACCCAATTGTGTCTTCTAAAATTAAGCACTATTCGTCTATATAAATCTATTTATCATCCCATTAAGACAAATGGCTAGCACTTCTGTTGAAATGTTAGCTTCTTCAAAAGCAAATAAAAAACTAAATTTACTCTGTGATGTTCTCATAAACTTATTGTAATTGACAACAGAATGTGCTTCAAAGTCTACAGTAAGGTACCTGSCTTTCAAGAATTCTTGATAGCATAAGTAAAACTATTAGTTAATGAGGATGAGAAGAGTTGTTGTTCAATCAAATAGTAAACTAATGGTTTTAAAAATTATGATAACATTCTCTAGAAGCATCATGAAAGAGTCAGAATATACAGAGAGAAAGAAAGAGAGGGAGAGAGAGAGAGAGGGAGGGAGAAGAGAGAGATGGATTACCTGAACAGTGAATCTTAAAAATAAGCTTTGCTGTAATAGGGAGAAAATTTAAGTATTCCATCTTGACCATCAGGCTATCTCATCMAGCTTTTCATTATTCAGATAAAGTATTGTCACCAAAATGAATTCATCAATGTTACAGAGATAAATGATCCAACGTGGAACAGACAGAACTATCTTCCTGTTCTTATGAAGAAAATTGTCTCTCTGTACTATTATATCAGTGACAAAGATGTCTGGACTTTATAAGCATCTCTTTCCATTTAGTCTGCTTTAAATATTCATGATGCAATGATTTAACCTCTCTATACTAGGTTCAAGAAAGTGTTTAAAAGTACTAATAATGAAAAGGGCTGTTTCAAGTAAAAAATAATCAAATTAGTTTAAAGATATGATTAGTTCTCACAACATAGAAAGAATTAATAATGTTAAATAAAAGGGAGGGGAATTGAGAGGAAAGTGAAATACACCAAGATTGCTTCTAATCTGTCTTATCACTTCAGTACAAATTGCATTAGGCTATAAGATTCCCCAAAGGCTGGTCTATACAGAAATCTAAATGCTAATCATAAACACATTAGCATCACCAGTGATCTATAAATCTGTACAAAAACATCTATTAAAAAATAAATAAACAGATAAATAAATAAAAAAAAAACAACTAAAGGTAAAAGAAAGATGTATGAGCAAAATATTACCAGGTTAGATCTAGCAGTAATGGAAAAAATAATGGAAATCTGAAGCAGAAATTCTATTTAATGTAAATATTTTAGATACTGAATTATCATATCTAAACCTATCAAAGTTAAACTACAACCTAGTTTTTCCTATATAGTTTCTCCCACCATTGCCTCTGAAACTGAAACTTAAGCAGAACATTAACAGAAAAATAAAATATTAGCATTTTAAACAAAATAGACATAGCTTCAAATGCCRCAGTGATAAGAGTTTGTGATTACTCTGCAACCAAGAATCAGAAATACTGAAAGAAAGATCTCCTGAGTTACTCATCTCCAAGACTTTATGCAGAAATTCATTTTGTTTCCTTTTAATGAGCCTAAGTAGGAATGGCAGACTAAAGCTATTTCAGGAGAGCAGAGACAAGTTCCTTACCTCACAGTAGGGACTCACTGCTTTCATTGACCTTAGCTATTAAATGAGGACAGGTTGAATATTTTGGAAAAGAGAAAGATATAAGTATTTAGATATATACATACATATGTACATATACATATACATACATACAGTCTATATATATATATATTTTTTTTTCTTTTAAAACTATTCTTTATCCAGAATGGAAGGAATACCAATTATTTACAGACATCAAGAGGCAATTTTGTGCTGTGGACAAGTAATATGAAATTCCATCACTATATTGGCAAGGAAGAGCACAGAGGAGCAGAAGGAAGCAAATATAAGTGGCTTTTCTTTCTCTCAGATATCTCCAGTGAAGGTATATCGCCAGTTAACTCTTTGAAAGGGAGCATCAGAAGTATGACAACAAGGAATCAATGAAGAAAATCCGTTTATTGTTTAAGTATTGCAAGAACTGGGACCTGGACATCCCACACATTTGGCTGAAAGAGACAGTCCTCTTCAAATAGTAGATAAAAATAGCAAGTAGACTTCTCAGGTAGACGTCTTCTCAGAATTGCTCTCCACTCACTTTKTGTGAAGCCCAGGAAGAAGTCTCCCAAATAAGTTACTTACATAAAATATCAATCATTAGGTTGTATTAAATATAATTTCAATTTGTGCTTTCCCAAAGCTAATAAAAGTAAATGTCTTATTCCTCTTCTTAGTGGCTTAAATACTCAGTGCCTACATTGGTACTGAATTTAAGGGAAATTTTACTGATACAGCTAAAGTACTGCTCATATTCTTGCTAAGTCTAGTGCAAAATATCATGTAAATTTGCTTTAATGTAATAGCTATGAAATTTCAGATATTTTTTCCCTGTTTTAACACATTGTCCCTTGAACAATCTGGTTTGTGCTGAAACCTCTCACATCTGTGTAAGAAAAACAATTCCTTAACTTCTGAAGAAGAAATCTGAACTTTGAGAATGAAGAGAATTTCACTGAAGATGAACGAGCCTGTGAAAATCAGAGGAATCTTTGTTCAGCAGCTGATATAGCCAGAACTCCTGTATCTTCTCTGGGATGGTGTCTAGGTAGGTGTTTTCACTTTGACATTTTTAGTGTAAGACGTGTACAGAAGACTCATTAGAAAGGGCTGAGTAACAATGCACCGCAACTGCTGAAAAAAAGATAGGCTAGAATGAGGAAACTGTAGGATAATTTTACTAAGTGACTAAAACTAACCAAAGAAAGAATAGTTTGTTGTTGGCTCATGTTTGATTACTGAAGGATAGGCTTTACTGAAGGATAAGTATTATTGTATGGATAAGCAGATTCAAAGTGAAACTGCTTATCAGCTTTCTACACATGAAGATCTTCACCAGTTGAGTTACCCTGGGCCACAGCAAAANAAAGAAACAGAAGAAAATATCCCATTTCCTGTTATTTTTTTCCCATCTCCCTTCAATCCTAACATCTTTAAGAAAAGCCAAGACCACAATTTCTAGAGTAATACAGGAAACATGTTTGGGGGACAGTTCAACACAGAGTTATGCTTAAACACATCATCAGATCCAGAATRTACTAATGGATTTGATTAAATATAATTAAAAGGACTCAGATAATGAATAGAGTATCAGATAGCTATTTTGTCAAAGGAAAACCTACTGTTACTACTATAGCATCCAGAATTGCCAGTTATGAGTAGTCCTGGGCACTATTTCAATAGCAATATTAGTAGATGTCCTAGTCAAATTTTTAAGAGGTTTCCTTAAAACATATGTAAGTCAGAACCCAGAGACAGTATACAAAATCTCTGATAAATTTATCTGACTTTGAATAAATGAAAGGGAATTGCWGAAAAGGCCAATTAAAGAAAGAGTGACTGATGTTGAACTAAACTACATTCTTAAGGTCAAGTAATGGATTATATATTAATTGTAGCTATGCTGCAAAGAACACTTCTCACAATTCCTAACAGATGCTTTCAATTAGTCTTTCAGCTCAGCAAGACTTCTCTTGTTAAAGGATGATGTCTCCCTCTTATTTAAGAAATCAGACTGTGTTCCAACTTTGTCTGGTTTAATATATAAAATTCTTCTTGAAACAGCTCATGGAACTCCTGACAGAAAACGTATAAGTAGTGATAAGCTACTGATCTAAAAAGAGTGTCTCTGTTAAGAGAAGGACAAGACCAAAAGTGAAAACTGGGAGCATACTTCCAAAATAGAAAAGGGAAGAAGAATCTAAGGAGGCAGAATGAGGAAATAAATTCTGAGGAGTAAGGAAAGAGGTAATAACGTCAAAGATTAGGCCAGAAACATTCATATCAGACCTTTGAATAGTTGAGAACTGAGAAATCAACCACTTAGAAGCATGTAATGAAAGAATTAATCAGTTGTGCAGGAAGAATTCCACTGATACCAGTATATTTGTGGTAGACTAGAGAGTATAGTAAGATTTACCCTTTTACTGTTTTTTTTTTCCAGCTATCAGTGATATATAAGGATAAGATGAACTAGATTGAACTAGAYGGTCATCAGCTGAAGGATTCTGCTTCCTGGCTAGGGATAAAGCTGAAATCAAAAGCTGAAGACTAAAAAAAACCAAAACCAACCAAACAAACATAAATCTAGATATTCACAATGTATTGCCAATGTTATAGGGCAGACTTTAAGATAGATGAGCATTTCTTTTCCAAAGCCTAAGGCATAAAGAAAATCTTAGATAAAGAGCAGTCACGGAGGATTTGAAAAACATGTCATAAAAAAGTTTAACTCCTCATAAACAGAAAGGATAGAGATGGGTGCAATATAATTGTATTCTACCGATAACATCTAGGATAGATAAAGCTCATAAATGGTCATAGATTCAACTWGCGTGAAAGTTTGAATGTGTTACATTCAGCTTTGGCAAATGCCTCAGAGATCCTCTTTTTTTTTCGCATGTTGGAAACATATGAATGACTTCTTCATAKTTAAAGGATATTTCTAAATAAAGGCTCATGGGTGGGATCCACTTTGCAGAATACAGTGTCTACATAAACAGCTAGCTGTCTAAGCTCCCATTAGTCAGTGGAGATGTTGTCAGTAAAACTGGTAGAGTGTAGAGAGTTATTCAGCTCAGTCTGAAACACAGGCTTTGGGTCAGTGAGTAGCTGATGAGAGATGAAGATGTGAAAAACGTTTAGTTAAGATCACCTGAAGATCTGAATTGCAGTTCAGATACTACGCTTACATAGAGAGTTTAAGAAGACTTACGTACTCAAGCCTCTTCCCTGCATTTGTTTAGTRATTGTAACAGTAAGTCCTCAGTAAGTTTCTCTAAAGATTCTTTATCTACCTTTCTGAGGTGTCAGCACATTGTCTTAACCTCTCATAGATATTTTAGRTTTAGGCAAGTCAAAGCTCTGCTTATAACATAGTCAATGATTAGTTAGAAGTTTGATAAATTCAAAAGTAGGAAGTGATTTGATTTGGGGCCTTGGATTAAGGTGATTCATGAAYTATTTGGTTTTGTACCAGTAAGGAAGGAGAATTGATATCAAAATGTCATGAAATTATTTTTATTCGGACATAACATTTGTTCATCYGACCGAATATAGACTTCTTTTCGGTAGATATTTACATTTGAGCTAATTATCTGTATACAACAGACAGAAAGAGACACTCTCTGATTTAATTAGTTGCATCCCAAAGTAGATGTATGTATGTGCCGAGTAGAAATACTGAGCACTACAGTAGAAATTTCTTCTCATTATCTAGAAAGGAAGCTACTGACAATTAATTGAGAATGTTTATAGCATAGATGTCTAGAAATATATGAGATGACTCCTGCCAGGAAGAACTATCTTTGTATTAACAGAATCTAGAGAAATCCCGAAAACATTCCAAAAATGAAAGTCATCCTGGAACCGGACATGCTGTTTTGTCAAGYGAGTTCAGGTGCAGCTGATATATTAATTTGTTCTAGACTTTGTGCTACAGCTGCAAGCTCTTCAACTACCTCATATGTTATTTACTTATATTTTATTAGAGAAAGAAATTATATTTTCTTGCCTATACACTCATGCGTGTGTATATGCACTACAACATACTGAAAAAAGGACAAGTAGGAAATAACCTTAACACTGAAAGCAATCAYGAAAATTTGTGCTGAAAGTTCACGCAAGGGACCACTGGGCTTCTGAGAGTATTGCTTCAGTTAAAGCATTTTCCTTATGATAAGACAAAATGATCGAGATTGTTACAGCTTTTTATGATTTATTTCTGAATAAAGAAAGTACAAATATATCATATGAGATTAATAAGACTTACTTGTGGAATTGTGACCAAACAACCATAAATTGACTTTCAAAATTCAAATGCAAAAATCCTAAGGGCATAAAATTGATCTTTGTTCCAAGTGTCAATTAAAATAGGACACTGCCTTTTAAAAGAATAGGCTTGTTAAAACTCCTCCAAGAAAATAGGTCAAGGTTTTCCATAATTTAGTCACCCTTCCCAATACATTATGTGTTACATTTCYGTTAAACTAAGTAATGGAGAAAAGTACTTCAGAATAAAAAATAGTGCAGAAATGAAAAACTAGCACCTTTTTTTCCTAATAAATTAGATTTGGTTTTCAAAAAAGTATCATTATTTCTTAGCTTAAATAACTTCTTACATAATGACACTGATAATGTGCTTTTTTAGGTGTTCTATAAAAMCACAACCACAGATATATAACAGAGATACAAGCAGGTATAATCTTCTTAAAAACTATGGTGCCAGCATTGGGCCTTGAAAGTGACTGTGTGTGCTTAGTAATACACATTACCAAAAACCAAACTAAAACAACACAGAACAAAAAATAATTATATCCATTTTTAGTCATTATTTTTAAGTTGTTTTCTGATGAAAAAGTGCTTATGTTAGAATCATGGATTAACTTGTACTGGAAGGGACTTCTTCTTCTCTGAGAAGACTTTGTCTCCTTGTYCACTGTGTTGTCCTAGTCAGTGGCTCTAGCTGGCTATAAGATGTCCCACAAACATCCCTCCGGCAGGCTGAACAAGCCCAGCTCTCTCAACTTCTGCTCACAGGGCAAAGCTCCAGATCTAGACCATGTTGATGGCCTCTGCTGAACTTGCTCCAGAATATTAGTCTCTTTTTTGTACTGGGGAGACCCAAAATTGCAAACAACAAAACACTGGAGTGCTAAAATCACAAGACACCTTTGGCAGGTCCACCCTACCAACATGTCTTTATGTTCTTCCAAGTAACTTTTGAATCACTCTTTTTCAATGCAAGGTGACAGAATAACAGAGATCATTACAGGTATTGCAGAGTCTGAGAGTTTTGGGAGAGTTTAWTTTTCCTTTATTTTGYWTCATTTGTGAAAATAGCTGGCCAGATAACAGTTGAAATGTGTCCAGATCTGGGCTCCCCASYAYAAGAGAGACATGGAGCTACTGGAGAGAGTCCAGCGTAGGGCTACAAAGATGATCAGAGKGCTGGAGCACCTGCCCTATGAGGAACGGCTGCGAGAGCTGGGCCTSTTCAGCCTGGGGAAGAGAAGACTGAGGGGGGATCTTATCARTGTGTACAAGTACCTGAAGGGAGGGTGTCAAGGGGACGGGGACAAACTCTTTTCAGTTGTCCCGTGTGACAGGACAAGAGGCAATGGGCAGAAACTGAAGCACAGGAAGTTCCTCCTGACCGTGAGGGGGAATTTCTTCCCTGTGAGAGTGACGGAGCMCTGGCASAGGTTGCCCAGAGAGGTTGTGGAGTCTCCTTCTCTGGAGATCTTCAAGGCCCGCCTGGATGMAACCCTGTCTAACATGCTGYAGGTGACCCTGTTGAGCAGGGAGGTTGGACTTCTTAYGCTGGAAGAATCAATACAGCAGTTCTCACTTGTCATCAGAAAGYACACATAAAAAATGATTATGAGGTATAAAAATCTAGGGAATTAATATCTATTATTTCTGCTACTATCTTCCTGTTACATACCTGTATTTACAATTAAAACTAAAATTTATTTCTGTGTTCTGAGGGTAGAAGCCTTCTTATAAATTCCTGTCTAGCTTAACTTCTCTTCTGCTTTGTATTAACTTGGAAATGGAGTACTATGCTGGATGTGGATACAAGAGTTCAAAAACGGAAGGGAAGACTCTACAATCAGACTGAACTAACGCATGTGGGAGCAAAAGTAGGAATCAGTAAACTTCCTAGTGCAATGTGCAGATGTAATATTCAATGAGGATTTATTTGATCTTTGAAAATCATACTAAAGGATCCGYAAAGTTACACACACAAATTCAAGGGTTACTTTTGGAAACATAAGCATTAATTACATATAAAGCTATATATTCTATACTGATAAACATTTCAGATGTAGATGCTTAATGGAATTTGCTGATCACTACAAGGATCAGAAATAAATTATTTTTCTTTCAAGTACACGAATAGTTCAAATGTTCAAATAGATGTAGATATGAAGAATGATTGAATTCAGTGATATGTTTTCCTAGGCAGTTTACAATAATCACCTGATGATTTAAAAATACAAAACCAAAACACCCAAAACTATAAATAGATTCAGTAATTGTGAATTAAAAAAAAGCGTATTTATGCAAAAGCTTTGTACCTAGCAAAGTAGCTGTTTCTGCTGACTTTATAATTGAATCATAACACTTCATTATGGAGTAACTTCTCAGATATTCTCTTTAAATGTTTACATGATGATATTAGCTCCTGCTACACAGCGAAGAAATGGGAGAAAATAACTTTCTRTTCAATCTAACAACACAATAACAATGGGGATGTGAGTACTAGGACTGGTCTAGACTCAGAGTTTTTTTGGAGCAGGATACTTAAGAAAGGATCCAAAAGCGTAGATTCAATAGGTGAAAGCATTTAGCAAGCCAGCCTCCTGAGGACAAATGGCAAACTACTGATCCAAATTACAGCAATATCACTGGGGGGGGGGAGAGGAAAGAAGACTTTAGTTCATTATTTTAATGTGCTTTGTTTCAGATCTATTAGGAAAAATGAAAGAGTGAATAATTCTTGAACCATCTACCAACATTTCACAAAAACTATTTGGCAATATTTTCTCATAGCAACTGTATTAATAGGATCAGAATCACTGGTCAGGAAAGCAGTTTGCAATGAATAATCCAGTCAGCCTGAGATCTTAGTATTCTCAAAGATGCAGATTCCCCACTGAGAACTGGTTACACACTGTATGCAGAACTGAAGGTGCTTGGTGTTGGTGAGACTTAATAACATATCAGGCAAGGGGAAAGAAGGGACAAAAATACTWAGTATTCCAGACACTACAAAAAGTCATTTTCAGTTGAAAATTAACAGTCGAATACAACTGCAAAGAAGCCCAAATATTATTTTAATATTCTAATTGCCTCTTAACATTTATTCTGTATATTCAAGTGGCTCAAAACAGACATTTATTTCACTTTGTTTTGCTTACAGAATAACAGATGAAGATTTTTTCCTCTGTCTTTGAGCCTAAATGTGGGATACATGTGTATATATGTGTATTTGGAATTTAATTTTAATCTTTTGAATGGAGATATGAAATTTGGTCTTTAGAGTACGAGAATGAGTACAATAAAGGATAAACTAGGCAAAAGGMATTTGCTTGCACTGACACGGTGACCTACCTTTTAATAACAAAAGGAAAGTGTATTGCTTTGCTGAGCATTGTACGTATTGGGGTATTGACAAGAATGGGGCAAGAACTCCCTTTGATGTTCCAGCAGTTGGAAATAGTGCAGATTCTCTCAGGAACTGAATGCAAATGCCCCACTTTCCAGGCAGGTATTTTAATAGATATATGGGGAATCAAAGTACGGTTACATCAGATATTCCTTTAAGAACTCCTTGCTCCTGGTTCTCTTCTCTTTTTCCTCTTTCATACCTCTTTCAAAAAAAACCTCTACTCATCTGTCATCTATTTCACTGATTCCCTTCTTTAGAGTTTATTGCAGCTAATGTCATAATCAAAAGCATATATTTTTTATATCTATGTTATACCTCTATTTCAAACTTGCCTTCCAAAAYGGTAGACCTTCCATATTGAAATCTGGCATGATTTTCTGACATCTTTGAGCAGGCATTTTTGCCATCGACATGATCCYGATGTAACTAAACAAGTGATGCTGATCTTCCTCTCAAGTACATYTCTTTCCTTCTTCTCCCTTCACTATAGGGAAGTATACTATCACCAAGAATTGTAATTAATTGATTTGAAACTCTGCATTTCAAGTTCTCCTATCCAGGTTATCCAGGGTTATGAAACAAACSATAGTATTTCTTCCTGCGTTAAAGTGGGAAAATGAATAACAGATTCTTCTGTAGCTAAAACTCTCATCTAGATAGGGATCATTTAGCATCGTTCTGTTACATCCTTCTCCTGATCCTTGTTCTATACAGACTGGACCTATTGTTAGTGAATCAGAATTTTGTTTTGATAACGTCACTTTCCTCTTTGCATTCCTCACTGACTTACCACTTTCCATCACATCAAATATAAATTACTTCTTTCAAAGTCCTTCAACACTTGTTCTTCCCTCACAAACCCACACTCTCTAAACACATTGACTCTTAACAAGTTACCTCTTGCCTCCAATCTTTTGGTGAGGCCAGCCTCCATCATCCACCCGCTGAATTTTCAATAAAGGATGTTGCAGCTTTCTGTTGTACAGCATCTAGTGCTGAACAAGAATTCTCTTTGAGTTCTTTTTTCAAACATCATTTCAAAAATTAGACTTGCAGCGATCCTTATCCCGCTCTCCATACACAAAACAAGACAAAGCAAAACAAAACAAAAAAACCTCCAACTTGACAACAGCTAGGCAGATGGTATACTGGGACCACTTACTATCCTGCTGCACAAGACTGTTTGACTGTTTGACTGTTTACCTGCTATTCTCCCATCTGTCTGTTTATATCCATCTGTCACTTCTTTTTTTTTATTAGACAATAAACTCTTTGAGGTGACCATCTTTTGTTTTCTTTATACTTTAGCTCAGCAAATATGATTTTTGCTATTACTAACAGAAGGTCATAAGCTCTGTACTGACCTGAGAGTGCAGGATCCCCAGACGTGTCTGACCTTGCCTTAGACTTAGCAGGTTTTATTTTGTTTTAACAATTTTCTGGTGGCCAGGTGACTTTTGCCTTCTCTGCTTTAGCTTCAACTCTGAGATATCATTGTTACAGTCAAAAACTTGTAAAGAGCATAAGAGAACATGTCATATGTATGGAGCTAAAAAAATATTGTTAGTCCATTTAATATTTTAACAGTCAAGTAGTCCAAATTACTTAGCTAATATAGAAAAGCCTCAATAATTATACGACTCAAATATTTATAGAAAAATACATTCATACTCCTAGAATCCTATAATCCACTCCTTTCCTCTGGTGTATGTTCAGCCCTCCTATGTGCCCTGGGGTCCTAAAGAGCCATCCTTCAGTTGGMTCAGTAGAAGGAGGAGGAGAGAGTAGAACAGCTCATCAGTAACCTGAGGCCTTCAGCCTGCAGGAGTAGTATAGTGTTCTTACCCTYTGCTGCTCTTCCATGTGGGCACTAATGATGCTAAAGGCAAATTGGAAATGATCAGACAGGATTTCAGAGCTCTGGGGATCGTGGTCAAGGGTCTGGGAGTCCGAGTAATTTTCTCTTTCCACTTGGGAGGGATGTAGGAATGCTCTCAGAGTATGCAGAGATATGACGAGGAAGCCAAAGGCCCATTTGGAATTAAGTGTGGCAAGGAATGCCAAGGGCAACAAGAAGGSCTTCTTCAAATGCATCAGCAACAAGAGGAAGACAAGGGAAAATGTGGGTCCACTGCTGAATGAGGTGGAGGCCTTGGTGATGAAGGATACAGAGAAGGCGGAGTTACTGAATGCCTTCTTTGCTTCAGTCTTCACTGCTAAGGGCAGCGCCCAGGAATCCCAGAGCCTGGATGTGAGGGAGAATGTCTAGAGAAAGGAAGACTTGGCTGAGGAGGATCAGGTTAGAGACCATTTAGGCAAACTTGACATCCACAAGTCTATGGGCCCTGCTGAGAGGCACCCACGAACTCTGAGGGAGAGGACGGACATCACTGCTAGGCCATTCTCCATCATCTTTGAAAGGTCCTGGAGAACTGGAGAGGTTCTGAGGACTGGAAGAAAGCCARTGTCACTCCAGTCTTCAAAAAGGGCAAGAAGGAGGACCCAGGCAACTMTMRGCCRGTCAGCCTCACCTCCATCCCTGGAAAGGTGATGGAACAGCTCATTCTGGATGTCATCTCCAGRCATATGGAGGAAAAGAAGGTGATCAGGAGTAGCCAGCATGGRTWCASCMAGGGGAAATCCTGCTTARCCMAYCTGATMGCCTTCYMTGATKGMATGAYTGTCTGGGTAGATGAGGGGAGAGCAGTGGACGTTGTGTACCTTGACTTCAGCAAGGCTTTTGACACTGTCTCCCATAACATCCTCCTAGATAAGCTAGGTYGAGGGAGGTGATCCTGCTCCTCTATTCAGCCCTAKTGAGGCCACATCTTGAGTCTTGYGTACAGTTCTAGGCTCCCCAGAACAAGAGAGACATGGAGCTACTGGAGAGAGTCCAGCGTAGGGCTACAAAGATGATCAGAGGGCTGGAGCATCTCTCCTGTGAGGAAAAGCTGTGAGAGTTGGGCCTGTTTAGCCYRGGGAAGAGAAGATGAGGAGAGATGTCTACATCTTAAGTTAGGGTGTTGAGAGGATGGGGCCAAACTCTTTTCAGTGGTGCTCAGTGACAGCACAAGAGGCAACGGGCACCTATTAAAACACAGGAAGTTCCATCTGAACATRAGGAAGAACGTCTTTTCTGTKAGAGTGACRGAGCCCTGGCACAGGTTGCCSRGAGAGGTTGTGGAACCTCCTTCTCTGGAGATATTCAAGGCCTGCCTGGAYRTGATCCTGTGCAACGTGCTCCAGGTGACCCTGCTTGAGCATAGGGGTTGGACTAGATGATCTCCAGAGGTCCCTTCCAACCTCAAYCATCCTGTGAGTCTGTGATTCATGGTGAGGTTTGCCTCGTCCTTTTCACCAGGAGAAGCATGATGTTACCTTCTTCCTCTTCAGTCTTGGCTCCACTGGGGTTTATTTTCATAGCAGGCTGCCTCCCTCCCCGGGGCTGTGGATGCCCCGCCCCACCCCGCCCCGTGCACACAAAGGGCTATTGTCTGCCTGGCAGTGGCTGCAGGGAGGGGGCACCACCGCCCAGAGGGGCCCGCCATGGGGATGGGCCGGGGCCGGGGCAGGGCCGGCAGCAGCCCCTGAGCCCCAGCTCGGGCGCTCAAACCATCRCAGCCCAGCTCAGGCCACAGCCAGCCCCGAGACTACCAGGTCAGCTCGGAACCTGAGACTTTTTTCTGATAGTCGCAACATTTTTTTTTATTGGCCCAAACCAGTATCCTGGCAGTGTTGGTATGAGCGATATTAGATATTAGAACTCGTAGTTGTAGTTGTATAGTAGTAGTGGTAGTAGTAGCAGTAGTAGTAGCATTTTTATTATACTGTAACAGATAACAACAACAACAACGATAATACTCTAAGAGTAGATTTTGGCTTTGATTTATAAAGGGACTCATTCATGACATTGAAAACAGAATGTATATGCGCAAGGTCCTGCAGATCTTGAGGACCATTCAGAATGAGAAAAGCAAAAAGCAAAAAGCAAAAAACCAAAAAATAAAATACAAAACAGTAATAATAGCCTTTATCTTACCCTTATGTTTGATAAGGGTAACATAAAAAGGAAGATTTCCGAATAACATCAGAAATGCTGAAACAAGAGTGGCAATATTTCTTGAGTAGGTTTTGTTTGTTTTAGAGTAATGTGCTTAAACTAGGATAAAAATACATCTAACGTTTAAGCAGTCCCAGTCATTTTTCCTCAAATAACATAATACTAGTACATAATTAAAAAAAAAAAATATCCTTCCATCCCTTGGAACATGTATTTGTTCTTACATGCAATACCTTGTTCTGGACAAATGGTTAGGAGGTTGAATAGGTCTTTATTAAGGCCTTAAATTTCAACAGATTGAGCTTGAGAGATTAGAAAGAGTTGAGTTGTCTTCAAGGAGCTTTAGAGAAAATTCCTCATTCTTTTATGCTGACTAGATTTTGTCCTAGAATGGTCMCAATAACCACTGCTCAATAGTTTCTCAACAATTTGTGACGTTAAATACTTTCCTGCCCAATGAAAGAATTGCCTTGTGCCTTATTGCTTCATGTTCCTCTTTCCTTTTGTTTTAGAGAAGATTCAAAGTTCTTTTAGGATTTTTCTTATGCGGTAATAACTGTTTGAGAAAGAGCATTTATTATAAAGTGATATAAATAGTGTTGCAAATGACTGCAAGAGATCTTGTCTATGCATTAGGACCAATGAAAGATGAAATCTGTGTCTTCCCCGACAGGCATAAATGAACCAGTTTTCTAAAATCTATACTTCTAGCACAGTACATCTGTTAATGTCCATTTTTTAAATTTTCTTTTAATTAATCTCATTATTTCAGGCCTTATGCTCTATGGATATGTTAAACGTTTTTCCTGTTCTTCAGCAGTCTGTGTATTAAAATATTGCTGTCATTATAATTGTAGTCAATTTTTGTTAGTCTTTTCTTAACATGCTGAGTAACAATCTAGACTCACTGTGTTGCTTGTTGTACTTTCCTATCTTCATGATAAGAATTATTGGTTATGACTGATGAAAATAGAGTATATAAAAAGAAGGAAATAGGRCAAAGCAATCAACAGAAAATTCCACTTGTGAAACACTATAGACTACTGATGGCTTTGCTCATTAAGTTTGGTCTCAGATGTATTATGAAAGTTAACCTCCCACTCACAAGCCTGTAGAACTAGACATTTATGGGAACCTGACATCAGTTCAGCAGTCTGACAAATTCAAGCCACTTTTAATATCTGTAGTTAAGAAGCTTTGATTACTTCAGACATATCTCTCAGACATATTCATAAAAAATAGAATACAAATTACGGAAGATAAACATGTATCTGTTATATATCAAAATAAAAAATGAAAGTAAAACCTATAAAAACCTATAAAAATCTTTTTTTTTTTTTTAATATTGTATCCTGCTGTCATAGACCAAAAGAGTACAGCCTAAGCAAYGGAAATTTTAGATAGTAAAATAATTTTTCACTTTGACATATTTCCAAAGTACAAAAACAAAACTACAAAGCTTTACTGAATCAAAATCTTTCAAATTACTTTAAGTATTTTATAATATTCACTATACACCATATTATATTCCCCTTTTATTCTGTGCACTTTATCTTCCATTCCTCTGGAAAAAAAGTGAGCAGTAAAATGATATTTTGAGATATTTTTAAGATACACAGCAATATATTTATACATTCTGAATACTGAATTCTATGAATAACAATCTTGTAATGATATATAAAGTCATTACAGTTTTTAATATTATACTATGAAGTACAAGGCTGTAAAAGCTTTCAATTTATAAAGATATGTCAAGAAAATACATATGTTGCCTATTTATCTGTCAGTGTTCCCTAATTTAGATGGTGGCTGTCTTGACTTAATAGCCAATCGTGCACGTGAGTTTGAATTCTGGCTATTAGGAATATATAACTGGTACTATATAAAACTATATAAAAATATGAATATTCCCATTTAGGGGGCAAAATTGCCACAGTGGGAGAGTGATCACTTGCTTTAGCCAAGCTGGACTGAGGATCATGTCACTGCTGTACAGAATATTGCATATGCAACAGTGACAGCAAATGTAACATGTAAATATGCATCCATTCTTTTACATGGACTTTCTATGAACTTTATTTTATGAAATCCTTTGTGGTCAATGGCAGAGAAGCCCAAGCAAGCTAAAATTTGGTATAGGATATAGGAAAAGACCTTAGGAAAAAAAAACATATTTTTCTGATTTTTTTTTCCTTCTGAACTGAGAGGAAGAAAAAAGATCTTGAGGAAACAAACACTCCACCTAAGAATGTTCTTTAGTCTAKGTATTTTCTCTGCTTGGGAATGAGGCACAAAAGGCTGCAATGTATCATTCATATTTGCAAATGTATAAAATTTATTAGACATCTAAAGCATTTAACTGCAAGACAAAAAAAAAACAAAAACAAAAAACATAATTTTGTACACACTTTCTTCTGTAAAAGTGATATCCAGAAGAAAACAAGAATTAGTTGAAAACACAAAGAAACTCTGACACTTCAACAGTATCCATCTCAGGGTCTGAGGGGATATGAAACCCTCAGCTTCATGGAGTAGAAAAAGGATCAAGTGGTTAAAGAAATCAGGGAGCCATTTCACTCATATTCTGACTTGATACTGAAAAAAAACCTCTCACCTTCTTTACATCRTTATCATTCATATCTCTGAATAATTTCCTTCTTCTCATACTTAAGATTTCTTATTGCAGTAGAAATCTGGGGATGTCAAGTCAGTACTGCATTTTGAGGTATTTCTCCTGGCCATCTTGTGAGGTGTAAACAAATAAAATAGCTATCCCTGTGCTCCCAAGCGCTTATATGCTGTAAGTTATGAGTTCTTTATAGTTGTCCCTCTGTTTATTTGCCTTCTGTTCTTCCATATGTCTAYAAGGGAGTGAAACTGATACATATCTTCAAAATAAAATAATTGTAAAATGGTTTCTTTCTTGCTAGCYAACCAAGTCTCAAGGTTAAGGATTTTGTATTTCATTGTTCATTTTTCAGTCATGTATTTCTGATTTAAGAATTCATGGTCAATTGCCTCTGTATAAAGATGTAGCAGTGAGTTCAAATATTTAAAAGCTTTAAGATTATTTASTAAATTTATACTGTATATAGCTCTGACTTTCAATTTATAAAAAAACTTTAAAAATTTATATGAAAGTATCTAAAGGCAATATAGACTTGTCAGAAAGTGGAACTAAGAAATGGCCAACTATCTCACTGCTTTCAAGGTAACTGCCATTGACTTGTGTGTTTGTGAATAAAATAAATGCATAATTTTACAACTATGACTAAAAAAAGATCTGCTTTAAAGTGGTTCACAGCTGAATGAGTATATCAAAAAAAAATATTAATCCTCTTTATAGTAGGTGTCTGTCTTTGATAGGTAGCTAACCTCACTGCTTCAGCTAAAATGCTACCAACTACGGTATTTTTAAGATAAGCCAAAATATCTTATTAAAAATTAGAAAAGTTTGGAATACCATGGCATTAACTTTATAACCTATGAGAGAATAAATTTTCTATTCACTCTTGGCTGAAATTGCTTAAACATATGCTATATTGTTTATATTAAAAAAGGTGTAAGAAATCTTTTTTAAGAAAAGCTTAAGAAAGGCATAGATGCATGGTCCAGATATATACATGAGAAGATATATTAGAATTTCTATTTTGATTGTAAAGCAATAATGTTGATCTACTAAATTTTTGAAAATGAATTTTAAAAAGCTTTTCTTTTTCTCATTTTCTAAACTCTACACCTAATTCTTATACAAAACCTAGACTACACAAAATCTTTCTCAGTAATAATTTCTGTGGTGCTGTGAAGAGGCTGCATGTTATTATGGTTTCATTGCTTGCGCAAAATATCCTATTGAACATTTATTAGGACATTGTCAAGTATTATCATAAATAATTTAAACTCTCTTTCTGCAAGAAAAGAGCAGACTACATGCAGTGGMGATGCTCTTTCTGTGAGAGAGCAACTGGAATGCATCGAGCTGTGCCTAGGGGTGGATGAAGAGTGARTCAAGTGCTTACAGGAAAAGATAAAARGACAGGCTAACACAGGGGACACTGTTGTGAGTGTCTGCTACAGGCCRCCTGACCAGGAAGAAGAGGTTGATGAGGCCTTCTACAGACAGCTGGAAGCCTCACAATCACAGGCCCTGGTTCTCATGGGAAACTTCACCCACCCTGACATCTGCTGAAGGACTACACAGCAAGGCACAAACAGTCCAGGAGGCTCCTGCACTGCATTGATGACAACTTTTTGACAGAGGTGGTTGAGAGAGCCAATGAAGAGAGGTGTGCTGCTGGACCTTGTCCTAACTAACAAAGAAGGACTGGATGGAGATGTGAAGGCTGGGGACAGCCTTGGCTGCAGTGAGTTCAGGATCCTGTAATGAGGAAGCAAGGCAATAAGTAGAATTGCAACCCTGGACTTCAGGAGAGCAAACTTTGGCCTCTTCTGGCAACCAGTTGGAAGAATCCCATAGGTTAGGGCCCTAGAAGGAAGGGGGGAGATCCAGGAGAGCTGGTTAATATTCAAGCATCACTTCCTCCAAGCTCAWGAGCGGTACCTCCTAAGGAGAAAGAAGTCCAGCAAAGGGGGCAGGAGACATGCGTGAGTGAGCAAGGAGCTCCTGGCAAAACTCAGAGGAGGAAAGTACACAGAATGTGAAAGAGGGGACAGGYCACTTGAGAAGAACATAGGAATGTTCTCAGAGTATGCAGAGATGCAATGAGGAAGCCGAAGGCCCGTTTGGAAATAAATCTGGCAAGGAATGCCAAGGGCAACAAGAAGGCCTTCTTCAAATGCATCAGCAACAAGAGGAAGACAAGGGAAAATGTGGGTCCATGCTGAATAGGGCAGGGGCCCTGGTGACGAAGGATACAGAGAAGGCGGAGTTACTGAATGCCTTCTTTGTTTCAGTCTTCACTGCTAAGGGCAGCCCTCAGGAATCCCAGAGCCTGGACATGAGAGAGAAAGTCTGGAAAAAGGAAGACTTTGCCTTTGCTGAGGAAGATCGGTTTAGAGACCATTTAGGCAAACTTGACATCCACAAGTCTATGGGCCCTGCTGAGAGGCACCCACGAGTGCTGAGGGAGCTGGCGGATGTTATTGCTATGCCGCTCRCCATCATCTTGGAAAGGTTGTGGAGAACAGAAGAGGTACCTAAGGACTAGACGTTGACTCTGCTAACAGGTAAGGGGAACTAGGCAAGGACAACTGCAGGAGGCCTTAAGCTCTCCTGGGAGAAGCTCCAGTACTTATCACCCAGCTCTAGCTGGGTGTAGCTGCTGCTAACGAGCTGTCTAGGTTGTCTTTGATTAGAGGGAGTTGAGGCTTTTGATGCAGGTGGCCCTTGATTAGAGTGGGTCAAGTACCCTGTGAGTCAGTTTTAGGGAGAGATCTATATAAGAGCCAGGCCTGGAGCACAGCTCCCAGAGTGCAGCTAACAGAGGTGGTGAACAGATGCAGCAGTTTGTGCAGGAGGAGTGCAATTAGGTGCAAGAGGACATCTTTCCTTTTCCAGTCCTAATAGTGCACACTTTCACAAACACAGTTATAACTCACTGCAAAGCATATATGCATGTAGCCTGCATCATCTGCGTTGGAAGCTTCGACCCAGACAGAGCCCCTTACAGTAGATGAAACACTACAGGTCTCAGGCTGCAGGGAATGCTTGGAGCCTCTCCAGAAGGCCTGAACTGATAGTCAGCCCTCCAGCAAGAGGTGTGCTGCTGTTGGCGATTTGAGTCATCAAGTCAAGGAGGTGCAGGATGAAGTCAACAGACTGTGAAGCATCCAAGAAAGTGAGCAGGAGACAGATAAAGCATTCTTGGAGACCGTACTGCTCCAGTAGTCCTAATCCACTGCAGCAGTGGCTGGAAGGCTCTGTGCAGAGTGAATTAGTACAGCACAGCACTGTAGAAGAAGGCTGGAAACTAGTTGCTTATTGTAGAAGAAAGGCCCCTAATCCTCCTGTAGACTTGGACTTACAGTTAAAGAATCGATTTAATAGAGGAATTTGGCCTCTTCAGAGACTTGGAGGAATCTCATGGGTTAAAGCCCTAGGAGGAAGGGGGGGTCCAGGAGAGCTGGCCAATATTCAGACATCACTTCCTCCAAGCTCAAGAGCAGGGCCTCCCAAGGAGAAAGAAGTTCAGCAAAGGAGGCGAAAGACCTGCATAGATGAGCGAAGAGCTCCTGGCCAAACTCAGACGGAAGAAGAAAGTACATAGAATGTGGAAGAGAGGACAGGCTACTTGGGAGAATTATAAGAATGTTGTCAGAGTATGTAGAAATGCAACAAGGAAGTCTAAGGCCCATTTGGAATGAAGTCTGGCAAGGAATGCCAAGGGCAACAAGAAGGGCTTCTTCAAATACATCCGTAGCAAGAGGAAGATGAGGGAAAATGTGGACCCACTACTGAATGGGGCGGAGGCCTTGGTGATGAAGGATACAGAGAAGGCAGAATTACTGAATGCCTTCTTTACTTCAGTCTTTACTGCTAAGGGCARCMCCCAGGAATCCTGCAGCCTGGAGACAAAGGAGAAAGTCTGGAAAAAGGAAGACTTTCCTTTGGTTGAGGAGGAAAGGATTAGAGATCTTCTGGGCAGGCTAGACATCCACAAATCCATGGGCCGTGATGGGATGTACCCACGTRTACTGAGGGAACTGGCAGATGTTGTTGCCAGGTCATTCTCCATCATCTTGGAAAGGTGCTGGAGAACTAGAGAGGTGCCTGAGGACTGGAAGAAAGCCAGTGTCACTCCAGTCTTCAAGAAGGGCAAGAAGGAGGACCCAGGCAACTATCAGCCAGTCAGCCTCACCTCCATCCCTGGAAAGGTGATGGAATAGCTCATTCTGGACGTCGTCTCCAGACACATGGAGGAAAAGAAGGTGATCAGGAGTAGCCAGCATGGGTACACCCAGGGGAAATCCTGCTTAACCAACCTGATAGCCTTCCATGATGGCATGACTGTCTGGGTAGATGAGGGGAGAGCAGTGGACGTTGTGTACCTTGACTTCAGCAAGGCTTTTGACACTGTCTGCCATAACACCCTACTAGATTAGCTCAGGAAGTGTGGGTTAGATGAGTGGACAGTGAAGTGGATTGAGATCTGGCTGAAAGGCAGAGCTCAGAGGGTTGTGATCAGATTCCATGCCACTAGTTGGAGGCCTGTAGCTAGTTGTGCAGCCCAGGGCTTACTACTGGGTCCAGTCTTGTTCAATTTCATGTTGCTAGATGAAGGGACAGAGTGCATCCTCAGCAAGTTTGCTGATGATGATCACAAGCTGGGAGGAGCGGCTGATCCACCTGAGGTCTGTGCTGCCATTCAGAGAGACATGGACAGGCTGGAGAGCTGGGCAGGGAGGAACCTCTTGAAATTCAACTAGGGCAACTATGGGGTCCTGCACCTAGGGAGGAATAATCCCATGCACCAGTACAGGCTGGGGACTTCCTGACCTTCTGGAGAGCAGCTCTGCAGAGAAAGACCTGGGAGTGCTGGTGGACAACAAGTTGACCAGGACCCAGAAATGTGCCCTTGTGGCCAAGAAGGAGGTTGAAGGAGGTGATCCTGCTCCTCTACACAGCCCCGCTGAGGCCACATCTCGAGTACTGTGTCCAGTTCTGGGCTCCCCAGTACAAGAGAGACATGGAGCTACTGGAGAGAATGCAGTGCAGGGCTACGAAGATGATTCGGGGACTGGAGCATCTCTCCTATGAGGAACATTTGTGAGAGCTGGGCCTGTTTAGCCCGGGGAAGAGAAGATGGAGGGGGGATGTCTACAAATACTTTAACGGATGGTGTCGAAAGGATGGGGCCAAACTCTTTTCAGTGGTGCYCAGTGACAGSACAAGAGGCAACAGGCACCTATTAAAACACAGGAAGTTCCACTTGAACATGAGGAAGAACRTCTTTTCTGTGAGAGTGACGGAGCCCTGGCACAGGTTGCCGAGAGAGGTTGTGGAACCTCCTTCTCTGGAGATATTCAAGGCCTGCCTGGACATGATCCTGTGCAACGTGCTCCAGGTGACCCTGCTTGAGCATAGGGGTTGGACTAGATGATCTCCAGAGGTCCCTTCCAACCCCTACCATTCTGTCATTCTGTGTGATTCAGTGATACAATATTCTCATTTTTATCATGTATGTTTACTATTTTCATAGCYTTCCCAAACATTAGAATGATACATAGAATTCTCTGCTGTATCAGTGCAGATCACAAAAGTTAGAATAGAGAAAATTTTGTACAGCATTTAAGATTCCTATATTCTAAGTAGACTTTCTAAAATTTCTATAATTAAATATACGCTTTGACTGTGAATATCTTGAGACAATAAGAGATTTTATGTTTGAGTTTTATGCTTTGAAGATTCAAAAAAGATACATTTTAAACATACTTTTTTTTTATTTTTTTATATCAAACATGAGAATGAAAACACATCTGTCCACATTAGTGTGTGAATAACATGAACTGAAAGATTGTATTAATTATTTTTACACAAATATATAAATATATATATAAAAATACTTGTAGGCACTGAAGTAAAAATGCTGGTAACTTTATGCTACACTACTATTTGAAATGTAATAGCATTTTACTAATCTTTAGAATTTGATCTTTAAGCTTCTCTTGTTTTATTTATTATTTGGACAGACATAATCTAGTTATTTCTCATACACATGCCTACAGACAGTTCATAGAGTGTTTTCCATAACTTCAGAGTCATGATTTGTTTGAATTCCACTGTAGCTTACTTCTGAATTTGTTTTTTAAACCAGGAAAGATGTATTGTCATTATGTTCTTGACTTGCCTAGGTTTGGAAGAGCTATCTTCCATTTTCTGATGTTACAATTCTAGTAATCAGGAAGGGCTTATTTTAGGCAAGGTGAGAAAAATTTGCTTCCTATTAGACTTTTTCAAAGAAAAAAGAAAATTACCTTCTAAAAATGAGTGAATTTTAAAATCTACATAAGTAGAAGTATTTTTAGCTGACTCTTAACGTCCAGGTAACATAGAGTATTTAAAATCACTGGATTTCAATTATGGGCATCCCACTCTGAAACCTGGCTAAATGTCTGCTTCTTGTATTCTTTTAGTCCTTAGCCAGCCCATTTATGAAGATGTGGCATTCCCATGTCTGGTGTATGGAGGTTGGCATTGTTTATGCTCATTTCTTTATACTACTACCAAGGTTGAACAACAGGGCATTTAAAACAGCCAGTTAATTTGAGTTTCTGTCACTGTTTGAGCAGTTTCACCTGTTTCTTAGTATCACAGCCTGTGTATCTGGTAAGTGAAGAAAGATTTTATTGTGAAGATGTGAACCTGATAGCAGTAAATATAATGTGTGTATATGTGCATAGATATATATGTGTATAGATACACATATGTATGTATAAAGCAAGATTTTACAGTAGGTTTCAGGTTCAGCTGAGCATAGGTAGCACCATTCCCCAAAATATCTTAGAATCCAGAGCAGTTRAGTATTCTAAAGCCCAGGATACTCCAACAAAGTTTTCAATGAAAAACAGTAAAGCTCAAAACTTATTATTGCTGTTATAAGATGCCTGTGGATGGCACAAACTACTTATAAATCAAATCTGATCTTGTAGCAGTGACACTGGACCTTCTTGGGAAGGTCTCATTGCAAATGTAAGTGGGTCATGATAAAATGGTAATCAAGCTTGTTACAGAGTGCCCAGCCTGTCCATGCTGTGGTCATATGTACCATCACAATCCTGTTAAATGATGCCATAACCTCAAGAAATATAAAACCTGCATCTACAYGTTGTTGAGATGAAGGGAATTTTGAAACAAGCAAGGGGCTTTTGTACTCAAAATGTAGTGTAGACTTTGCTTCCTGTTCTTCCACCTTATTCTGTGAATATGAGCAGCAACCAACGTGATGAAGGTGAGTGAAAAAATATGCAAAATGACTTTAAAGAGCTGACTTTAAAGCATTTGTCATTATTTTTCTCAAACTTCTATACGAAATAGGCATCTCTATACTCTAAGAMTTTGTTGACAGAAATATAACTTTTCTAATCTTCTTCCTTCTCTAAATAGCTTAAATACTGAAGACTAGCTGCACAAAAATCAGCATTTGCTTAAATAAAATATAGAAATAGCAGTCCCATCACTTCCAAAATGATAAATTTTGTAAGAATAAATATATTCTTATTACTTAGATGATGATAAATGTTTCTTAAACTGCAGAGCTATAGCTAATAAAGGGATGTATCATCAGATGGTAACACTTCATGTAAAAATATGGAAGTACTTCTAGCTTATCAAGCTAAATATAAGTTAAAATTACTCACATAATATATGTGTATAAAATTACTCTTAATCAAAATGAACTGCCCACACACAAAAAGCCCAAATCAACAATACAAAAAAATTGAACTAAAAATAGTGATGACAGCCATCCTCTTTCTTCATAGAGCACAGATATTTAGTACAGTAAACAGCTAAATATGAACATCCTTTCAGAAGCACACAGTTTGAATCTAAGTTTCCTCTCTAGTCAATTTGAATTTTATCACTGTGAGTTTGGAGGGAATTATGCTATATTCAGCAAAAACTTTTATCTAAAAATCKTCCATTTTCTCATATTCTAAATAAATGCTTCATGTTAGTAATGTTAAACATTTCATTTTGCATTTGGAAATCTGTCTTTTGCCTTTTTACTTTCAGATTTTCTTTATATATATTGATTTACTATTATTATTGCTAATATTGAAAATAATAGTTAAGGTGTAAAACAAGTTCTAAAATTTTTAGTTTGGCCAAAATGAAATTTTTCAGTAGTTCCTCTTTTAATTCTTATCTGTTCATTTTTTTTAAATAATTGTGAAGTATTCTGTTTGTGTTCAGTACAAATCATTCTCTTACTCTCAGTTTTATGGTTTACTCATTAGACTAAAATAATCATTATTTATTCAGATCTAATGTAAAATTCTTGAATCTTGCCTTCAGTTAAACCAACAGCAAAATTTACACTAACTGCAATGGATCATGCATTACATCAGAAGTGCTAAGTAAATACTGCATGATACAGTATTTGGAGATAATACCCTTCAGCAGCRTACAGCTTTTATATAACACACATTTATACACATACATGCATACACACACACACAAAAGCCAAACAAATGAGCATTTTCACAAAACAAAGTGAAACCAAACAAATATAAAAACTCTGGACATTTTAAGAGCTCTGACATGATAAGGAAAGAAAAAAAAATGGAAAGAACTACATCCCTAATCCAGATCAAAGGTTTAACTCAAACAGTAAAAAAAAAAAACACTTTCTTCTCAGAGACAGAGATTTCCAAAATAGGTTTATTCCTGCARTGGAATTTTGTTCTGACATGGGCTAACCTGGAAGATCCCAGTGAAACTCTCTTTATTCTCGGGGAGGGAGAGGGTGATGGACTGGGATCTCCAAAGCAGTCCACGGTGGGACTGCACGCAGACTCCCTTCCTTTTTGCCAAGCCTCTGGCCTGCGTGCCAGCGTGGAGCTTCCCTCCAGCTTCCTTCGCTCAAAGAGGGTTACGATTCTGYGACACCCTGCCTTGAAGGCTTATGTTCATTTTGTGTTTTCCCTGAGAGCAGAGAGTGAATGTGACAAGACTGTTCCAGGAGRGCAGCTAGGGAGATGTTTTATTTTTCCTCACTGAGCATAAAAGTAKTGGTGGCAGTGGTGGTGGTGGTGATTTTTGCATCTCTGAAATTTTACCCTGGACTTTTTGTTTCATAAAAAGGCATTTTATATTAAAAACAAACAAACAAACAACACTTGCAAATGGAAAAAATCATGGTTGAGATTAATTTAAATATTTTGAGATTGAAATRGAAAGGCAATCTGTTGTTCCTTACATGAGTTTAATATCGAAAAATTTACTGACAGTCCTTAGCAATTTTTAAAGCCTATTTGTAGTCCTTCTTATATTAAGACGAACTGCATGTTTGAGAGATGCTTGTAAKAGAGATATGACCTGTTATCACAGACATATTAACTTCTAGGTCTGTAACATGTCTAAGGACAGAAACTATTCTCTGAGAAAGAAAGAAAATTAATACCTGGACTGTTTCTCATTTTTCGGGCTTACATAAAACCAACATGAAAATAGGATGATAATAACCATTTGTGTCTATCAGGAGACAAAGTATTTGAACAACATACTAGTTAGCTCCTTTCAAATGGTGATTCTTCGTCTTCTTTTCCTTTGTCATTTAATTGAATTGTTCAGAAGTCAGCTTTTCTTATGCTTCTTTAAACTTACAYTAAAATGTAGCAATTTCACCGCCATTTTTGTATTATATACACCTACATTTGAAGCATGCCTTAGCCAGCTGTGTCAAGGCCATTTTATTCCAAGCAACGTGTTCTACACTGAGTAATTTGAAAAGAATGTTATAAATTTTCTGAGTCTTTAATAATATTAGTTTCATTTGGCTTGGCCATTGCTAGCCAAAAAAGAGAAAAGAAAAAAGAACAGTTACATTGAAATGCTTCAATTCAGTGTTTCAGGCTAGAATATCTTGAGAGGAAAAAAAAAAAGTCACAAAATACCTAGCCTATAGTCTAATCTCTGCTTTGAATCTGATAGAACAGATATCGTAACTTGGTTCTTCTTTTTATAAGGCACGTTGATCACCAAACTATAGATTTAGTCTTATATTTAGCTGTTTATATAGAAGGGAAGATATGCCAGAGGAGAGTCTTTCTGACATTTTGAAAGAGGCTGATGCTATAATTTGGTGAGTAAGAAACTTTCCTGGTATGTGGGATGGAGTCTGTGGGAGCATAATCTGTCATAAACAAGATGATCAGTTCCTCCYACATCCAGGTTGAATGTTCTAGCCGTTGGGTTATTGCCTGGGCACTGAGTAGGCTGAAGATAGTATCTATCATAGCTTCCTCACAAAAACATTCTCCAGAAGTCTCATTTTGATTCTGCTTCCCAGCAATAATAAAATATTCTGAAACTGCACACTTTCTTTTTTCCTTTTATGAAACTGAAAAACTATCTTCTGGTCAGCACTAGAAAATAATAATAAAAAAAAATCTCAGCTCAGTTACTAAGTTCGTCAATCATGGGACAGAGTGAAAAATGACATAGGTTGCTAAAGTTTAGATCAGGGAAAACAGCCAAAGAATACAAGCAGAAATACAAAACCAGTGCTCCTGTCTGTATTGCCATCTGCAGGAAAAAAAAAAAAAAATCTTAATTGAGAGGGTGTTTGTTTGCAAGTAGATATATATTGTCAAGCCACAAACAGATATTTCTGTAACCTGTAAGGCCTGGGRACTCCCTGAAATCAGGAGAGAGTTCACTGTTTGCCATTTGTTTCATGTGGGAGGTATTTAGATACCTAAACAACAGGTGTCATTTTTTGCCTATGTAAATCAAAAGACAGATTTAGCTTAATACTAGTGATAATCTTACCACCATATGTGAGCCTTGATCATTAAAATTAAGCACTATCTTTTTTTTTTTCTTTTTTTTTTTTAAATCTGAAACAGTTCTCTCCATGCTAACAAAAAGTGTGGCACAATACTCATAGGGTGAAAAACTTATTTCTAAGCCTGGCATGCTCATCACACATCTGAGGCATTTTACCAGATTAGCTTCAGGATGTTTGTGCAGACTTAATGCCCATAAGCAGCTGGAGCATGTTAGATGTTGTCCTTCAAAACATCCTCCAGTCTAGCTTCATTCAAAAGGAATCYAGTTTACACACTCAGAAGCAGCAGCTCTGTGGACCAAAGCACAGCATGTGAGGACAACTGGGAGATTAACCTCAGAATTGCACTTCTGTCCTAAAGCAYGAGTATAGATGCACCCAAAATAAGTAAAGAAAATATTATGACCCAGGAGCTGAGATAAAGGTCTCCACATACTTAGTGAAATCCTATCTCCAGTGAAGCTAAAGGGCAAATTTATTAGCTATCAGCAGAGACAAGAATTTCTTCTCAGTTTCAAGGATCCCAAAACTCCTGTGAGAGAAGGAAAATCCACAAATATCCAGTGAGAGAAACACTCACATAGCAATAATRTTTTCGTATAGAAATCAGATTTTTTCCCTATCTCAGTTGGAATAAGCAAATARTCAGTATCAAGAGTCCAGTGTTGAGGGGAGTACCCTCATCATCTCCATTTACTATGCACTGGGTTCACATTGTAGAGCAATTCCAGAGCTTGAGAAGAGGAATCTTCTTAGATGAAACTATAATGAAATTGTCTGAGACTGAACTAACTGAAGAATTACAGCTATCAGTACTTAGTTAGCATGTGTTTGGCCATAAGAAGATCCAGGCTGGTTAACTGGTGAAGATCTATCTCTACTCAAAACTGAAGATAATAAAGTTAGAGAAAAGTCAAGGAATAAATATACTTGGTACAAAGTAATGATGTTCTTTGGTGTCCAAAGCGAAGGTATTTATACGCCTAAGAAATGAAGTAAGAATAGCAGGGTAAGAAAGGTGAAATGCTAGATTATTAATAGAAAAAAGTGGAATTAAATGCATTTGTATTGTGGCTACAGAATATATTCAGATGTGATATACCTATAGCTTCACGTACTCTTTTAAATCAGCTTAAGAAAGACTACTCTTACAATCTGTAACTGAGAAGGTTAATGATTAATGCAAATATACACCAATTAAAAGGAAAAAATGCAATATTTTATTTGATAGATATTTTTCAACCAATTCTAAATCTTTTTGCATAAAGTAAAAMTATATTAATAATATAGTGAAAAAAAATGATGAGAATACCTGACTATTCAAGAAAAGAAYTGCTCAGCTGTTCAAGAACTCTTAACACATTTATTATGTTGTTTTGTGATGTCAGTCTTAAGTGGACATTCATCTTTCTTATTCCACAAAGYTATTTGGAATATGTGATAAATCCTCTCTCCTTATTCAAATACCTCTTAAAGACACACTTTGTGAGCCTTTAAAAAAGCCCCCAAAGCCAAAAAAGAGCTGAGGAAGATAGGTGCAATGGTTTCTGGAGCTGATATAGTAGACTTCTAAGGATGTAGCATGCATCCTCTGASAAATAAAATTGTCTGGCTAGGTAAAATCAGTGCTAGGCAAAAGAAGGGTTATGGCGTTCATTCATATCTATGTGAAAAGATTTGAACTCAGAACCTTGTGAAAAGTGGATTCAGACAAGTACAAAGATGTTTTTGTCTTTTGGATACAAAGAAAAAAGCATTMCTGATCCTATTTCATATCTCTATATTTGTAAACAGACTGAGAAGAGCTAGTACATGTCTGAAACCTGCCACAATACTTAGCTGACCTTAATTTTATACCATACTAAACTCACGAGTAGATGCATATAGCAACATGTAMTACATGCTCTTCCTAATGTACCCATATGGTTTGGATAATTCAGGAATCTGAGGAAACTCTACACAAACTGGAATACATATATATTTGAAATACTTTTGCTAGGTAGTATTATCTCCATTATGYAGAAATACACTGGTGCAAGCTTGGATAGTATGCCTGTGACGTGATGAAGCATAGAGCATACTRCAGGTCAACAAAAATGTAGGTAGCACTATACTTGTCAACTTCATTTTCTRTGTTCTCCAGTGAGATCCAATAGTTCCTGAGGACTCACCTTTTCTTGATAGATTTGGACAGATAGATATAAATAACTAGATAATTAGATAGACAGACATAGATCTTTAYAAGTATGCAGAATATTCTGGAGTGATGTGGCAATGTGTGACATTGTGGGTATAGACTCAAGCAGACATGGATGTTAGCAGCCTTCATGTTTGCTCGGAAAATCTAAATATGGTGTTGTGGTAGATCCATTTGATCCCCTTTTCTTTACTGATTGTGGAAATAATCTATGTAAACACTAACTCAGTAATGGAATAGAGTTCATTAGTATTCAGAGCAGTAATAGAAGAAGCAGCAGCAGAATTCCCTTCTGTAACTGTGCRGGAGATGCAATATCCAAAAGCAGCTATCAGCCCATTGAGCTCACAAAACATGTACTGGTCTGTTGAGCAACACATGATGCACTAGCACCTAGAAGCTGTACAAAGGAGAACTCTAAGTGAAGGACCTCAATGAGAAGAAGAGTAAAAATTTTGCTGTAWTTGTGACATGAAAGATGGGCCCAATATCTGAGTTTTACACTTGCAGCTTGAAACTCAAAAATATGCACAATAAAAACATATCTTCTCCATGAACAAATGCCCTGAGTAAACTGCTGGCACACCAGACTTTAACCTTTGGCTTCATAAATGTGTATATAACACATTCAATCACATTGTGACAACATGGTGAGTGAAAAGAAATAACAAAGACTGCAAAAAGATTGTTTTCCTTTTAACTGAAAAGGTTTAGGTATCATTCTCATTTCTTTGCTGAAAACAGATACATTTTACATGGAAATCAAACAGTAGCAAGCACTCAAACAACTTGCAAAGAACATATTTTCCTGTATTAGGTGAAAAAAAAAATCACCATCATCACTTTGTGGGCACCAGTGATAAACCTGCGGGTAGTTTTTCCATTCAGATGGACCAAGATGATAGSCTGGAGGAATCACCAACAGGAACCTTCTGAAATTCAACAGGACAAATGCCAAGCCCTACACTTGGGAAGGAAGAGCCCATTGCAATGATACAGGCTGGGACTGAACAGCTGGGGAGCAGTTATACTGAAAAGGACCAGGGGAGTCTCAGGGGGCAATGAACTGAGCATGAGCCAGCAGTGTGTCCTGGCAGCACAGACAACCAACAGCATCCTGGGCTATATGAACAGGAGCATGGCAAGTAGATTGGTAGGGAAGGGATCATTCCCATCTATTTCACACTCATTATACTGCATGCAGAATATGGTTTTAAATCCCCCAATGTCAGAAAGATTTTAACAAACTGCAGCAAGTTCAGWGAAGGCCGTCAAAATGGTCAGAGACTGGAGCACAGKGCCTCTGAGGAGAGGCTGAGGGAGCTGACTGGTGCAGTCTGGAGAAGAGACAGCTTTGGAGGGGACTAAGCAGCAGCCTGCCAGTGCCTACTGGGAGGTCATCAAGAAAACAGACTTGGGATCTTCATAGTGTTGGTTGCATGGAGGGAAGATGAGAGAGAATGGGCATAAACTGAAACAAGAACATTTTAGACTGGTTACAAAAAAAAGCTTTTTCACCATGAGTGGTGAAGCAGAATCAAGCAGTAGACCAGGTTGCCAAGAGAGACTGTGTAGTCTCTGTTCTTCAAGGTGTTCAAGACCTGACTGGATTAATGCCCTGAATAACCTGGGCTGACCCCACAGTTGGCGTGCTTTGAACAGGATGCTGGACTAGAGTCTTCCTGAGGTCCCTTCCATCCTGAATTACCCTATGATTCTATGGTTCTAAGTTTCTACACTGTTTTAACCTTGCTTAATTAAGCTGAAATATCATATTCAGGATTTTACTTAAGGGACAGCATAGAGCACTTGTATAGAAGGGAACTTGTTGAGTGTACTTTCTATTTCTTAAGAAACATAGAACTGATTAGGAAGTAAGATCTATTGGGGAATAGTCTGTGAGATGGGATACTGTCGATATAGTGTAAAAGGAGCAAGCAGGCAAACTAAAAAATCCAGTGGTTAATCATACATAAAAGTTTAATTGAAAATATTTTTTGTGCATAGTCTCACTCCCTCCAACCTGTCATTGGTACTATGTGGCATAATGCCCAAAATTCAGCAGTCTGGCAGGTCTTTTTTGCCTCTTTCCAGCAAATGTATGCTGGACCATTTGCACCATCTGCTGCATAGCGCTTTCTAATAGGAGGAACAGCAGACAGTTGTCGACATCTGTGCTGGAACGTCATTTAGGGGCACAAACGCTATATTGGGGCAGGAGGAAGAACAGCAGCAGCAGGAACAAATACACTTGGGTTGGCAGAAGATGGGAACTGAATATGAGGAGAAAGAGTAAGCGTAAGTTGTATTTGCTTTGCAGCTCTACAAAACAGTGAACTGAAACATGAATGTCCAACCCTGCCTGACTTCTTACCTTTCTAGTCAGTCAGTATTTCTAAAGGTGGCTGGAAGTAACCAAATCAAACCTCACCAAATCATATAGTTCTGGTTGTGCTTTAGATGAATGAAAGGAGTTAAAGCTGTTGCTTTGTTCACAACATAATCCCACTGATTCAGAGGTTACACAGAATAGGATGCCTCACRTATCTTAAATATTAGATGCCTAATGAAGCAATCTTCAATTTCCTATATAGATACAGCAAAAAAAGGAATACTTCTGAGGCTCTCAAAAAAAACATTCAGGTAGATATATAACCTTGTTAGATGTGTGTACTGATTTTTTCTTGTAGCGTAAAACATCAGTGAGAAAGAAATGAGAAAACGCTCCTAAGGGGCAAAGATTTTCATGTCCTGAACGGAGAAAATACAGGAAAGAACAATATTAAAAAAGATGTAAAAGTGGAAAAAGTCAATAAAAAGAAAAAGTTTGGGGTACAAGGTTGTTATGATTTCTCTAAGTGGAGGAGGTTGGAGATTAGTCACTGCTAACAGCTTTTCTCTCTGAGGTGAGTGATTGTCATGATACTTGCTTTCTATTAAGCTATTAACATCTACTAAGCTATGCCCAAGCAGTCAGTTAAGGTGTTTGTAGCCTCTGCTTGCTGATATGTAATGAAAAGCTCAGTGAGATACACATTCCTCATTGAAAAAAGACCAAGTAACCACTAAAAGGACAAGAGTTACCCTTCATTGCAACAAGCGCCGTTTACTAACTAATTAAGTTCAGGTGATGATTCCTAGTTTACAGAAATTCATCTACATATCTGTGAAGAGAAAAGACCTTTATTCTACTTTGTGATAAGAATGCTTCCTAGTTTTGGAACATGATAGAAGGAGTTTTGTGATGAATATAAAACAGGTCTAGACCCCTTCAGTGATCAAAGAAAAGATTAGATTTAAAAACTACACTAGCATCTAATCAGAAGAAAAATAGTAAATGAACTGAATGAGACAGAGCTTTCTGAATTAATTTTTTTGCAAGGAAATTAAGCAGGGCTTTAACTTCATTTAAGTCTTACTTTTAAAAACTTATATACAGTGTTACCTGTTTTGGATAGTATACATACATTTACATTTTCATCTTAACATGTCTTAAATACATTAAGAAATTGGGCTCCTGTACAGTTTTCCTTGAAGAAACATTTGACAAATCTATAAACTGGGACATCTTACCAAGCATCAAACTCCTAAGCACATCCTCYGCTGCATTCAAAAGGTAACAAAATCATTTCTCTTTTATGTTGGACAGCCCAACTCTACTAGTACCAGAAGAGATTGTGGGGAGAGTTCGATGAAGGTCCATTAGTCAAGTAGAAAGCAATTTGTTAGGATTCAGTATGAGTCTGGCCTTCCACTGAGCTTCTCAACTGTATTGAAGTTGTTCTATTTCAGAGTAGTTATTTCACTGCCATAAACATAGGAACAATAATTAAATAAGACTATATCCAGTCTTGATGGAGGTTGAAACTAAATCTGGATCTCATCATTTCATCTTCTGCTTACACCCTGGACCATATTATAAATAGTTGTTCTTTCTAGTTAGACTACCTAAGACTGTCAGTAGATCATTATTGGTGAAAACCAGGAAAGTTTAATTTATACAGATGTTAGAAAGCCTGAAAGAAAACTTCAGTATGTCTGCCTCTGCATAAAAAATCATACTATATTCATTACAACTGACTCATTTTTTTGTATTAGAAAATGGTAATGCAAAAAGAAATAGCCCACACAAATTTGTCAAAAACAACTTATTGCAAAACAATTTATAAGTTTTTTTTTCTTTTCTTTTTTTTAGCAGACTTACTGGCTTGGTTTATAGGAAAATGTGCATAATTTGACTTTAGTTTGTCTTGACATTAGTAATACTTTCGGTACAGTCCTTGCATGTCATTACCAAACCAGAGAATAAAATCCGAATAAAACAACCAGTGTGGACATTACTGGTTGGAAAAAGTAGACTAAATATCAATGACCTGATGTCAGTCTTGGATTCCTGTTAGTGACATTCCTTTGCGTTTTGTCCTTGTCTTGTTCAAAGTTTTAATTAATAAATTAGGTGACTGATTAGGGAATAGTTATAAAATCTTGGAAACAGAGCAAAAATTCAACATGATTTTAATAAATTGGAGAAGTGGTCTGGGATTATCAAGCTCGTAGTCAATAAAATCAAAGACAAAGTATTTGGAGGAGAAATCAAAGACATAGGTATTGAAAGGAGTAACTGTGTAGGCAGCACTTGGTGGAAAAGGGTCAGCGTTTCTGATACAATTTAAGACTTGATGGTGGTTACTAAAAAATTAACATCAGTCTGAGATGAATGAAAATGAACACAGTTTATCAAACATGAGAGGTAGATATTGTACTCTACTTGGAACAGGAGACCTCCAAGAATACGAAGGAGTACTGTGAAAGCACCAAAGGAATATTTTAGCACCTTATTTAAAGAAACTTTGAAGAAAATTAGGGAAGAGAAAAAAAAATAATTGTTTATAAAAGTCATGAGAAAAGCTGAAGAGAAGACTCAAGGGGGACCTAATGATCTCCTAGTTCAAAAAACAGGTTGTTACAAGGAAAGCAGTGAGCATTTTTGGTGCCTATGCTGATGAAAACTCCTGAAAGCTTTTGCAGCACATCACAGGTTACGAACATGCTTGGCTGAATCAGTGGGAAGCACTGTAATTCACATAATATTGAAGTCCCCCAAGAACTACCCAGTCAAATAAGCTAGCAATTTAGTGTAGCATAAGTTAGGTGGAGGCAGTGTTGAAAAGCTGGGTTCATATAAGTGCTTTCTACTTTCACAAGGTCATATTGTCAAGTTAGGTTTTCATTATTTATTAAAATATTCCATTAAACAGTCTAAGTGCCTATTCAATAGAGTACTGGTGCGGTGTCCTGTGCTACACAGATCTCAAGGGTTTATGAAAGGACACAGCTTTGTGAGAAAGTATCCCATTTATGAGAAATGCCAGGGTCCTGTGAGGCAGGGCATGGAGGGAATCAAAGCATTCCCCTAGTGTCCTTATATAGACCACAGTGTTTGGTTTTTTGCTTTCCCTCTAAAGCCTGAGAAATATGGCCTTGTAATGAACAAAATCTCTTCATTCCCGGGCATAATCATTTTACTGAGTGGCTCGTGATGAAAGTGTTAAGGTTAAGACTGAAAAAATTATCCAGTTGTCTATGCTGGGATTCATTTTGCCTGGCTTAGATACCTAACAGTCAATTGTCTAATTCTAAMCTAATCACTACTTGCTCCCATTTTACTCAGTGGAGAGAAATAGGCACATCCAGAAGGAGAGATTCTTCTCAGTTCAAGATGACTGTCTAAAGTTAGTGAGATGGATTGTCCTTTGCAGGTGCCTATTTATCTTCACTAGCTACAAAAGGAGCCTAGGATGATTATCTTAGCCTAAGATAACTAATTGTTAGATGTCTAAAGTTAGGTAAGATAAATCCTACCTGTAATGTCTTTTTTATTTGTTTGCTTTACAGTTCAGTGTAAACATTTTCATACAAATGAGCAAAAGAAAAAAAAAACATTGTAAGCTGTAATATATATTCTGTTGAAGGCACTGAGAATCTAACAGCTGCTGTCTGAGAGATTTGGATCAGACAAATAATTTCCTCATGTGATGGAGTCTCTGGAGAGTTGTCATTAATCTAATTATTTGTGGAGGTTGTAAGGTCTAGACATTTCCCTCCTCAAATCCATCTTCTACTTTATGTACATGCCAAGAATAGACTCTAGGGATGAGATTAAAGCATCCAGCTTTAGCTGTCTTAAAGTCATCTGGTCTAAGCTAGTTATCTAGGCTTCTCCTCCAGTATCCATGAAGGGAGATGTTCATGCCCAGAGGCACGAACCCYTCTTATACACTAACCTCAGGGGTAAATTGCCCTCTAGAAGCGCCTATCTCATAGCACTGCACACAGTAGAAGCATAGCCAAGCAATTTACAGTATTTTCCATAGCTCTGCAGATGCTAGCAGATGAATAGAAGAGGCAGACTGGTTCATTTTCAACCCTTAACCATCATGAAATACTATATTATGGTGCAAACTGAAGCAAGACAAATTGAACTGATTGCGTATGAACTTAAAGAAGGTTTAATACTTGTAAAATATCTTTTCCTCCCAAGAAAATAATAACTGAATTTGACTGGATTATTCGTTATCTGGTTCACTTAGCTGGACTTTTTTTTTTTTTTTTAATTTATGAGCCACTTTGATTTCTACAAATGTATTAATTATTTAACTTTATGGTGAAACAATTATGCAAATTACTGACTGTGGAAATATGCCGGAACACCTCCATTCAGTTATTTTATAGTCATACTACAGGTGATTATGCACTTAAGTTTCATAGTATTTTTGTCTTTTGCCTAGATAGTTGATATGCATAAAGGAGTGAATAGTGTGATAATATTCTTAACTGTACCCTTTCACTGCACCAGCAATCAGTCTGAAAATCTGCCTCGCTGGTTGGCCTTTCATCTATTAATTGTGAAAATCCTTCTTATTGTAGTCCATCAGCTACTCCCCCTCACCCCCCAAAAAAAATAAATAAATTCAATTAAAATTTCATTTGTGGATAATCTAAGTAATCCAATTCAAAAATGAGTAGATATATTGCAGATTTRCAATAAATTTATCATTTAGTCTACTGATGGAAGCATGAATGGCGTGTGTTGCTGCTCTGACAAATGATTACTTAGCAAAGAGCACTTAATAAGAATTCTCATGCACTCCTGCCACTCGTACCCTGGATATAAAAAATGCTGCCATGAGGGAAGCAGGTATTTTCCATTCTATATTGTGAAGTAGTATTTTCTGTCATCATGATGTCATTTTATATGAAGGTAAGACTCTCACAGTGTGTACTTGGGCTCATAGATTCTATCCCTACAAATGATTAAATGACCTGATTAAAATTGGTCACCTGGGCTTGAAAGCTTCCAGGATAGTAGGATAGCTATTTTTGTTGCCCACAGTTTGCCAAAGCTCACTCTTTTCTCATCTCACTAGTCCTTTTGTTTAGTTCTTTTTCTTCTTCTTTTCCTTATTTTGTTCTTGATTTCACCTGCACCATTTAAAAGAACTAGACAAAATTTTCTCATATTAAAAGTTACTTTATTATTGCAGTTATCAGCATGAAGGTTTTATTTTGCTCAAAACAAAGGGGAAAGTTGCCCAGACACAGAATARTGTTTTTACTAAGCCAGCTTAGCAAAATAGCTCAAATGAGCTATTTTTCCCATTAGTTACTTCATATTATTTTATTATTTAATTTTATTAATTTATTTTATTTTTAATTTTATCAGTCATTTTTATTATTTTATAAGTTGTTTTGTATTATTAATATTTATATTACTTTATAATTACTTTATATATATATATTGCTTACATATATAGTGGATCCTACTATCTTATTATAGACTGTAGTACACCATTGCGATCTCTCATTTCTAGGTCAAAAGTACAAACTACCAAATGAAGCACTAGAAATAGCTGCAGTCACTAATCACTATCATAGTGATAACTTTCTTCTTCCAAACAGATTTTTTGTGTGTGGGGCGGGGGGGGTGAACACATCTTTGTGCTGCCAAAATTGATGTTTTACCATAGGACATGGTTTCTTKAATATAATTGAAGAAAAAATAGGTTTCCATTCAAAAATTGAAAGAAAGAAATATGGTTTTTGATGGTTTTGGATAAAAATAATTTTGAAATGAAATGCCATTTCTAAAACTAATTTTGAAACTAAAAATATTATTTTGACAAAAAAAGCATTTTTATTGATTTTTTTTTATTATTATTTTCAACATTGGTAATAGCAAGCTCTTCATCTTTGGTATGACTTTTACAATTTCCTCATTTAATGCCTATTCATAATGGACACTCATTTTGAATTGCTGCAACATTGTGGATAATTTATTTTTGAATGATAGAAATGCTACTGGAAAAATTACCTAATTTTTGAAGAAAATCACCTAATCATAAAATAGGACTTCTCAAAAGATCTTGTATTCCACCTCTYTGCCCTGCAGCAGAATAGCTGCACGTTGATCAACCCTGAAGGTGGTCTTTTAACCTGTAATTAGGAATATGTAACRACAAGAATTTAAATAGCTGAAATATGCTAAGTGAAATACTAAAGGAGAAGTTGAGGGCAATAGAAGAATATTCTAACTCCAAGTGTACACAAGCATARGAATGACATACACAAGGCCTGGAAATTAATCTGGATTTTAAATGGACTTTATATAGAGGAGTGATTCACACGGAATATAGTAAAGTGTCCTCATAACTTATTACAAAGGTAAGTGTGTTTCCAAGACGAAAAATCTTCCATGGAGGAACACCATACCTGTTCTGCAGCCCAGTCCTCTCCTCTACCAGGCTGTCGCAGAGCTGAGGCAGCTGCTCCCTTTGGCGGTTTGTATTAGAATAATGCGGAGTCATACAGTAATATTGCATTTGATGTTACATGAAGGAATGCTGTTCACTGACTTTGAGAAATGCAACCGTCCATTATGTGAGGGATCCCTGCTCCTTAATTCTGGTACATTAAAACAGGTGTGTAAGGAAGCATCTCTCTAGGACTGTTGTACCAGCAAGCAAGCAAGCAAGCCTYGTCCAGCGTAGATTTACTCAGAAATCTTACTTACCCATATTTACTTGCCTTTTGCAAAGCCTGTAAGGGAATTTACTGAGTGAGATTAGTTTCTTTACTAAGTTTGTGGCTGAAATTAAATGATATGAAAATCTGAGAGTCTGCCTTTGCTTTTTACTAAAAGAATCTGAATCAAATTCTTACCAGATTTGATAAGGTCTCAGTTATGGGTAAAAGTCACAAGAAAAAAAATGAATAGATAAAGAATCATTGATTCTAGTTAGTGCAAAATGTGAGCAATTTAGTTTTATCTGATGCCTTCCTCATAGCGATTAATGTAGTAATAACAAGAGAAGGGTAACCAAACCAGCTAACTCGTTTTGGTGAAGGGTCGCTGCTTACATCTGCCAATCTGCCTTATGCTCATTAGTAAACTGAGCTGGTATATGCAGCTTAATGCATAAGAAATCCTCCAAGCATGTAGTACACACCAGTATGCAAAGTTTCAGCGGGTCTGAACCGCCTGTTTCAACAGGTACTTGTTCTACAAGTTGTTTGCCCACTATATTATGTTCAGTATGCCTGTAAATGTGATGGATTTGAACATATTTATAATCATTAGTAAGATTAGACAAACAACTTCTTAAAAATAATGACAAAAATATATATAAATTTTCCCTTACGTGTGGATTGTCAATCAGAATGAGATTGTGGCTTTCCTTTAATTGTTTTTTTTTTAACACTTTTTGCTTTTCAGAATTAATTATGTCATTTTGTGAATTTTTTTTTACAAATCATATTCAGCTCTGTGATTGGATGATATGCTAAATYAAATGCCTTTATTTGCTTTCAAAAATAATTTTGCTTCTGCATTCAGTCATTTAGTTTAAAGCAAATCTCACTTGATTGTCTATATGAATTACATTTAAAACAAACAGATGTTTATGAATAATACAGGTCCTTAAGCAACRAAGTCAGATCCTCTCTTTTTGTTTGGTAAACTGTGCCTGAACAACATTGTATAYTATTTCACCATATCTTACTATAATTCCCATTGAAAAAAATGACTTAAAGTTAAGCACAAAATAATCCATAACCATTGTTATGTTATTTAATTTGAATGATAATGTGGTTCTGTGACACAAGGAATCATAATTTTAATTAATGTTTGACCTAAAATTCCAATATAGTGCCTTAACAGTGACTGTTAACTATCTTCTCTGAAGATAAACTTGTCCTATGGAGACTCTGTCTGTGTTTGCCAAACTTTTCTTCCTATAGTTCCAAAAACATCCTTGCAGAATAACTACATGGCACCTAAGAGATGCTCTTGAGATGCTCTTGAGTTTTCTTCTGCTATATTGCTTCCACTCAGTTCAAGTTTTCTGATGGAAAGAAGCTTTCAGAATTACCTACTGTCCCTATTAAACACAGTTTAAAGCTTACAGAACTATTTATGTGATTAAGATAAAACATGTTTTGGTCCAAAATCAGAGTCCTTTTTCTGTATTTTGCTGTATTGAAGAACTTAAGTAGCTAAAACATTCAGAGTGGCTTATAATACTTAATACATGACTTTTGTCAGCTTTACTGCAGTACGTGTTGTAAATCCTTTGGAAGAGTCATGGTCTAGTAGGCCAATAATCTCATTTCTGAAATGCTTCTAAATATTTATTTAAATGAGAGCATAATAGTTCCAAAGAAGCAATTATGACCAAGCAAGTCAATAGCCCATGTTTAAAAAGTCCTGAAATTTTTACATTCTTCTCAGTCAACTTGGATTCTAAGTGTTTCTGCTAATCAGCCAGTTTTGTTCTCTTCTACCATCGTTTTAAACTACCTATCATAGAATTAATACAATCACATGTTAGATTCAAGAATCTCAACTCAGCTGCAGCTAAAGGTAATGAAAAGACCCTCATTAAATTTTATCAAAACTGAACACAGCCTGAACAGCATAAATATCTGAAAAAATTCCAAAGCATAAAACAAACAGAAGTTGTTACTCCACTTTTATTCATCCCACAAGAAGGAGGAGAAYGCAAGGATTTCAATAAGATCAGATCTCAGCCATGTCATATAAAGAAGCTATATTTAACTACTCTGACAGTTAGATAGAAAGCAGGGGCTGAAAACTGTTTTCACCGCAGGGCCCATGAAGAAAGAACACTCTTCTGCCTTTCCATTTTCATCTCATTTTGCTTACTTTAAGACCATGAAATATCACAGCTAAGCCTTCAAAATATTAAAATCATTATCCATATGTCAGAGACAGCAGTAAGAATCTATGTAGTGTTATTAGGAAATTCAATTGAATAGTCTAATCAAAATTTCAACTCTTTTTCATAACATTTCAGCTTGTAATAAATGGTCTTTGGTCACTGTTTACATATTTTCAGTTTCCTTCTATTCTGTTATTGTGCCAAAATGATAGTTCAAATAAGATTCTTTGTGGTATAGTTTAGTTATATTATTTGGTTGAAGAAAAAATCCTGTAGCTTTAATCTATTATTGCATACTTAAAATATGTAGAATGGAAACAGAAATCTGTCACAGATATAACCAATGCAGAACAAGAAAAGATGATTTTCTCACCTAATTCAGTGTAAGGTAGGCCCATCTGCAGATAAATAGACCTTTTCAATTTTCCTAGAAACCAAGGACATCCATTTATCTGCATAATCCAGGACAGGATACAATTATTTCTGAGCATTTCATTTTATCTAAAAGAAATTTCCATTTTCTTCAACTCACAAAGTTTGTATTTGGTATCTAGCAGGGATATAGATCTTATGCACAGCTTTTATATGGCTTTGCATTTTATTTTTATGGGATCATACCATGGGAAAAGCATTCTTTCCCTAGGTTGCCTTACTGGTATGTGTAGATTTCTGAGCACTTTTTTCACATTAACTATGGTTTGTAGCCATTTTCACACTTGGCAGTTTTGTATCCTGCTTTTCCTGAAAGTCTCCATTCAGACTTGCCTTGGATGTTGGCCAGAACCAAACTAATTCTTATTCTACTTAAAATGCTTCCCCTCRTATACATGCGTGCGTGTAATAGGTAATAGATCTGAATTTAACTTTACAGGCCGATGAGCTAGGCATATCTGTCTCCCTGATCCATTAGACACTGGGGAACACAGATCACTGTAGCAGACACACTCCGTTGATGCCTTCCCATTTTGCTAATACTGAGCTTTTAACTGACATCAGCATCGTGCGGCAAAATTGCTTCCAACCTCATTTAAACAGCTGCACATTTGAACAGGCTTAAATGATGGGTTTTAGTAAATTGGTGAAGCATAAGTTTGCATATGCATAAATTAACCTGGCCAAAAGCCAGCTTTCAGGAAATCCATTCTTATTTAGCTGCTTAAAGTACACGTGTTGTCTCCAGAGGTAAAGAGAAGAAGACAGTGGGAGTAGGGGAGCTCTTGCTTAGTGTCCTATCGATTTGAACCTCACAAATGATGCCCATCATTGGCTTGTCCAAGCCGGTGGATTGAGCGGATCACGCTGACCTACTACCTCCATACTCACAGCTGCTCAGCTCTGCTTTCTCAGTGCTCAGTGAGCTGAAAGAAGGCTTTGGAGCTCCTGCCTGATTTTCACAGCCATCCTATGGCAGTACAATGTCCACTGCTGTTTCCCTTTCATTGAAGTGTATCTTTCATTTTTCCCCTCTTTTCTCCCCCACACCCGCCTACACAGGCTTCATTATCTTCTCTCTTTCATAGAAATTACTCTTCTGGAGCATTAATGTAAATAGTCCTCCTAAGATTTCTGTAGGCTGTATATCTAAATTGAAATACATCAAATCACACAAAATTAAGGAAACCACTGAAATCTTACTGGTAAATTTTAAAAGCATTCCCCTTCTCCCCCTCCCCCCACCACTTTCCTTCCTCTTTTTTTTTTTTAATTGTTCATCAAATAGATCCCATCATGTATTATGTAGATGTGAAGCATTTTTTTTTGTCTTGATAAATGAGGCTGAATTGAAAGTCTGTCTTGTAAACATAAGTTTCAATTCTYTCCCCAAACTTGGTTTTAAGGTTTTAATATGTACTTCCTGTGAAAATTAGCTTCCTCAACAGTTTAGAGATTTTTTTTTTTCTTTTCTTTTCTTTTGGGAAATGATAGATGCTCCATCTAGTGGGCTAATTGAGCACTGGTGAAACTTATCACAGGTAGAATCCCTTTAAGAGTGTCAGGAAAAATTATCTCCATTGCAAACAAAAAGGAAGAAAAAAGGGGAAGAAAGAAAGAAATAGAGAGCTTTCAATTTCCACAGTACATGTAGAAGTTTAAAGCAATAATTATAAGCATTATAAGACATTCTGGGAATTTATTCTCCTCATAAGCAATATAGCTATTGAGGTAGTCCATTGTTGCCATGGTAATGTGTCATAAATTTCTGTCAACTACCTAAAATAGCTGCAGATCACAAGGTAATCATTTTTTTCCCATGGATTTTATAGTTTTTAAAATGTTAACAAGAATAAATCTATCCTTGYTTTTTAACTTGCAAGAATCTATGCTGAAATTTGATGAAAAGGGCAGTGATTATTATAGTTTTTCTCACAGTGAAATGTTTACCATACTGCATAAAATCTCTAATTGAAATATTGTAAAATGTACTTAGGTTTCYGCCTTGACCAATAGATATTTATTTTCTCTAATTTGTACTCTGAACATTAACACGATCATGAGGCTGGAACAACGTATTGTAGCGCTGTGGCATGTCTATGGATCTTAGTCATTGCTCCTGTCATTGTTTATAACGTGATTTTCAGCATGGTCAAACACTCAATGTCCTGAGGAAAAAAAAATACAATATTAAATTTAAAAGTACTAAAGAAAAAGCTGTCTCTAAATCTAGGAAGTGTTATGTGTATACAAGAAAGAATAATCCAGGCAAAGTCAGTGCATTCACCTACAATGTCACCTACCCACCAAGGTCCTCTGCTCAGCAGTGTGATTGAAAGCTGCCATCCATGACAGAAAGCTCATCTGACAACTCATGCTTAAAATGATGTCACAAAATTAGGGAGTGCAGAATTCATATTACTAAAAAGGCAGCAGCAAATTATTGTTGTTTGGGAAGGTGTTAATATTTTACGGAAACATCTCCACAAGCAACTACATTTTAAATTGTGTAAATTTTTAGTTTCTTGATTTTTTTTCTCTTTTTCTGGTTGGAAAGCAGAAGCTTCCTCGTCCCTATTTTATTTTTTACTTTAACCTTCCTTTTCATATATTTACCTTCAGTACTACAAATTAAAGAAATCAAAGACTTATCTGTTTACTAGGAATTGTTTGAATATGATTACAAACAGCATGGCTACATCTTTGCCATTTACATTCAGCTTTGACACGTGCATTAAAACCGGGCAGTGTAACGATGGTTTAGCAGGACTTGAGCTGTGTTTTTGTGATGTAATGTATTCTAAAATACCTAATATCATTAACATTCTGCTCAAGCCTCACATACATAATGCTGCAGACTCTATAGCTATCAAAGCCAAAGACATAAACAGGCTTTAGTGTCCTGAAAGAAAAACATTTGGGAGTTGACGACCCTATTCATTGATATAGTCAGCTTTGTTAGCTGAGCATGAGAGGAGAGCWGCAGAATAGAAAAGACTATATTCAACATTCATGAGCTGGGGTGTTTTTTCCAGATGACTCAGAAAATACATATTTTGCCTGCAGAAAAGCCAGTTGAAGGGAATTTTAATATAAACATGGCTACATTTCTAACAAATCATTGAGAATTAAGGTACAATGTCTAAATATTCCTTGCTTCTGAAAAAAAATGTATAAAGTAAAATTGGAAAATTCAGAGAAAACTCCCATACTTTTCCTTTTTTTCCTTTTCTTTTTTTTTATTTTACTTTTTAAATCATTTATTGTTATAACTGCAAAATAAGATTTTAAAAATCCAGAATTTTCACTGGAATGCACAAGGGCTATATAGAGAGACTTATTTTACATTTTCTTTTTGCTTATGCTTTCAGAGCATTTAAGCAATAAATAACAAGTAAACATTCAGAGTGTGACAAAAGAAACACAACTACTTAGTTGGTGACAATTAATTCCAGTCAGGAAAAAAATTATCAGTTCAATTTTTTTTCTACTGTGTTTTTTTCTAAAGTTGTATCATAAATCAAAATAATTTACCGCAGACACGGATCCAAACTGAAGACCCTAAATTTAGGTCTGAGGAAAGAAAGAGTCTGACCCACTGATTCATCTTAGGTTTACCTCTAAAAGAAAGACKATGAAGCAATAAATATGAAATGAGAATGCAATTACTGTGTCCTGTCTCACACATGTTATAAAGAATATATGAKAAATATTAGGGAAGGTCATGCCTTCATGCTGCTATATGAGATACTTTTGACACTAACAATGGAAAAGACTGAAAATGGGAGAATACTATTATAAAGTGAATTTCTCAGATTTTTAAGTCCAGTATCTGCCAATCTGCATACCACATGGGAAATGATGTGTAGCTACTTTCTCCCATTTGAAAAACAAATCTCTCCTTTTCATGCTTTGCAGTTGAAAATGATGTATYATCAACTTAACTGACAAAGACTCCTCCAAAGCCAGGAACCCTTTGCCTGGCTGTCCACTGATGCGAGTATTGGAGATAAACTGGAATAACGTGCCTGTGGTGCAAATCAAGCAGTATCACCATTACATAGAGGGTATTTCAAGACAAAGCAATTTTGCKTAAGCTATGAATATATGTTGAGAAAGAGACATGTAACAACTCTCAGACCAATTGCTTCCAATCACAAGATATTTACTAAGTAAAAYTGTATTTTAATAATTTTCATATCAGGGATTTGGTCTTATATATCCTTTTAGGCTCACCATTATAATCTCAAGTATTTTTGAATGATGTATTTTTGAAGTCTTACCCAAGGCACGATCCAATCTACAGAAATGCTCCCTTTGGAAATGTTGTCACAGGCACGACCTCACCATTATGGTTAAGTATCTTCCATAGCAATTTCTCTTCCACATGACAGGATTTTTTTTTAATGAAACAAGCTATATTTTTAAATGAAAAACAAAGCAGAAGTCATTCTTTTTTTTTTATTTGAAAGTGTAATCTGATGTCATAAAATATGTCAGTGCACTAGTTCTTATTTCAAATGCAATAGAGTATAACATAATTTCTCTTCCTGAAGGATTCAGATTCACATTTCTGCTTCTTGCCACTATAGAACTTTAAATGTTTGGTCATCTGCTTAGAAATCAACTTCTTTATTTTGCTGAGATTGAGACTRCAAACAAAATATCCCAAGAAAAAGCCATTTGTCCCAAAGAAAAAGGGTACAAGATCTCAAGGCACAACCTCTTACGTTGAGTTAGTCTGCCCTGAGGAAATTTTCCTTTGATTCCATGTGACAGTAATTTCCTCTCTAAGCAAAGGAGTTTCTTGTCTGTGGAGCTGTATGACTTCATGGAAATAGTCCAAGGTTTTGCCTTACAGTTCTCCCTTTCCAGACAACTCTAGCTGTGGAGTCACGAGTAGAAGCAAGCGTCATCATACCCAGAGCCAGAACTCTGGATACCAGATAACTTCAATTTTGAAACCGAGATTACTACAAAGTTAATTCTGAGCAAGATTTTGAGAATTTCCCCTAAGACCTACCTTGAGTACTCTTATACCCTGATTTATGAGAAGAAATGGCTTACCCTGAGTAAACTGACCAGTTCACCATTTCCCACATACAGCACTGACTCTAGCGCACAGAAGGCTGAATTGTGACTTGGCTGCTGAACTGCTGTACAATGTAGCATTTTAAAATAAATTGTCACTGATTTCAGTTTGATCTACTTTCCATAATTTGCCAAACTATGATACTTCTCTTTGTCAGTCAGAACTTTTAGTTCCTTTTGGATCTGACCGCAAAAGACTCAGAGTATCAGTTTCACTGGTTGAAATGCCACCCAACGTCAATACATGAAATGCTAATTCAGAATTACTATGTACCACGGCAAACTAGCCCTTTCACCCCATCCCATGTTATGGCTATATCTTATTTTATTCAGTCTTGTACTGTGCTATCCTTAAATAAGTAAATATAACAATTGAAACGAGCAATCCATTGGTGAATCTGAAGCAAATCCTTTAAGTTTGGAATAATCTACGTTCATTTTTAAATGAAGGCAGTAACACTCTTAAAAATGACGTTATTATTGATTAGCTAGAATAAATGGCAGATATTAATGAAATYCATTATTAAGAAAATGCCAGTTTGGCTGACTTTCCATCTTTAAACTGCATCTCAGCACAACTTGGAATAAGGATGCAGTAAAAAAGGACAAGACAAACTGATCAATCAATTGATTGCAACTCTAAAAAAAAAAGAAAAAAAGATTTGAACAAATAAAATGAAATATTTCATTGTTTATTTCCTGGATCTTTAATGCAATCAATAAAAAGTATTTCTAAAATCCTCCCTCAGAATTTCAACATTAAATCATAGTAGTGATTTATCTAACCCAGTATTACCTGTTTCCTGTCATGTACTCTGCCTTTATTTTGACCAAGCAAGAGTCCCATTCACCTTGTTCCAAGACCACAATATTTCCTTCCASTGTGTTGGGGAGCTATCACAGAAGAAGAATGGCAGTATAATTTTTTAGTAGATATGAATTATTTCTGAGACAAGCAGAGAAAGTGATTCGATGTAGTAAAGTCAGTAAAGGTCTCGATTTTTTTAAAAGAGAGCTTTCTGAAATGATTTTTCATGCAGTTTTTATCAGCCTAGTAGTATTAAGCATGATTATATTCTTTTCTTTTTTAGGAGATCTAAATATTTTATAAAAAGGATTAAATAGTATTTTCTTAACTGTACAAATGAGAAAATGTATATTTATGGCATAAGCAACCTGACTGGAAGCTGTTTTATTTCTGACTGATGGATCCAAATTTGTGACATAGAGTGACTATCTCGTGGCTGTACATTCAAAGATTTGAAATCTCTAGCTTCTATGAGCCTGGGATTTTTCTCTCAACCCCTCAACGTATTAGTCTTTGTAAGTSTACAACCAGATATATTTTTTTTCCGCACACATGATATTAAGAAAAGCTGCTAGCTTTCTCAAGAGGTTGCTGTCAAACCAGATAGCTAATCTGGAACTGATTTGCCAAGAATTAGACCTGCATGTAGTTCTTATGATATTGTTAATTTATGAAAACAAGACTAACATTCTACATCTTTTTACTTTAGGAGATGGCTTTGTAAAATACTTTACAGCAAGAGCATGGAAAAACAAGAATATGACATTTTCTTGTTAAATTCTAGAAGAGTTATTGTATGATTTTCAAAAGTTTTTATACTTTGAATTTCTTCTCCTTTCATGTATTTCTGGCCTAATTAGCCTATTTTCCCAACAAGAAAATTTGCGCACTCATAATACTTACTTAGTGCATATGAATACGCTGCAATCCTCCTTGAGTGGCTATACCTGTAGCAGTAATATGTAAGAGGAGAAACTGTTTATTTTTCAGTCCCAGATACACAAACTTGGCATTGCATGAATCATTAAAACTAATGGAATCCTGAAATATTGCCAGGTTCTTCCTTTCATTGTTTAGGGCTTGTTTCTGTTCACAGTGAAGTCAGCTGGCCTTTCGCCATCAACTTCAAAGTAGAAGTAGGTCCTTAAAATGCTCTCATTTTTCCAGAAGTTTCCACAGCAGATCACTTTGCTAATTGAACCATGTCATCTTTTTATTTTTCTGTTGTTCATTTCTTCAAGTTTAATTACCAAACCAGACTGCTGAATTCAGTGTTTATATTGAGGGTTTGATCCCTTTTAATTTAATGGCTAACTCGGTGTACTAGTTCCTTTAGTATCATAGCTTTTTTTGTCAAAATAATTCAGATGCATCAGATGTTTAGAAAGTGTCTTCTGCCTAGTCACTTATTTATCTATATACTTACTACCCAAAGGTAAGTAGATTAGCTCTTATTAAGCACATACTTCATTTCTACAACTGGTAAAATTTCAAATGTTTATGGAATCAACAGTCAAAATTGCCTAGAAATACTGAACAACTATCAAATGTTGTTCTCTAGGTCATTTTATCAATATCTTTCTTGACCTATCTGAATATATTTCAGGAGAATCTGAGATTCACAAGACCTAACATGCAGCAAACAACCGAGAGAGACTGAAGTGTGCATACTTAAATAACACAACATTTAAATCAGACAGAAATCACACAGAATCAGTAAGGTTGGAAGGGACCTCTAGAGATCATCTAGTCCAACCTCCCAAAGATCCAGGACCTACTGCATGTAAAGAAGATATGATAACCACTACTCTACCGCTGCCCCCAATAAGACAGTGTTTTCCAAAGCATCTGAAGGCAACACTCTCCTTCATCTCAGAATCACCTGAAAAGGATCTTGAAACTGCTTCTGAAAGGGGGATTTAGTTTGTAGTATGATAGTTTGAGCACTCAGCTAAAAATAAGAATCCAGCCAGGCTCCTATTTTTTATCCTTTATATTAGGTCCAGAAATCAACAGTCTCTACCCATAGYTTAAACCCCTGCCTACCACATGGCTACAGAAGTAGTTTCTGCCTCCAAACCACAGTTTTGCAGGGGTGTCTAACAGCAGTGAGTGAGATAGGTGTAAATGCTCAGAGGAGAGGAAATTTCATGCAAATTGCTCCATCTAAGTTTGTCCAACTTAGACATTCCAGTACTGAGTAAATTATTATAAATGTCCTTGTAGTAACCTCGTTCACATGCACCTTAGGTTCCAAAATAAGCCATAAGCTATGACTCCCAATCCACTGGCCTAAGCACCTAAGCTTTAAGCTTTGCCGTGTCAAGCATCACAGCACTTCAAGTTATCTTCTTGAATGCTTGACTAAAGCYTCCACATGATATGGGCAGTCACATATTAGCTGTGTAGCAGTAACTATCTCTACATGCAATAGGTGAGTACTTTCAGTACAAAAGYAAAATATGAGATTTTTACATTGTTTTCACTAACAGTGTGATTTCACCCTTGAAACTAATAGCAATAAGAAGTGAAGATGTACAACAAAACTGAAAATGTCATTTTTTAATTTAATAGACTARCTATACTAAACAACTTATAACTGCTAAAATAGTTAAGTAAGCCAGTTCTTGATTTCTCTTAGATGAGACTGGGAAGCTGATTGCATAAGTGTTTTTCTGGTAAGAAGAAAAACTGGTGGGCTAAATAAAGCCATCTGTTTGACTTCCCCTGACAAAGACTGGGAGCACTCACAGGATCATCCACATTAATGGATGTATCATTTCCTGGYGAGAGCAGTACCTGGCTAGAGCAGTGTGGATAGGCTTAGCACGAGAACAGTTCAAGTGGGCATTCAAGTATGCATATGCATCCCAAAATAATGCTGCAGTGGAGTTCAATCTCTCAAGTACATAGACATATTTCTAGCACCTTTGARTTAAGCATGCAATGGCTAAAAGTTATGAGCTAATTCAACCGAAAAAGAGTTCAATACTTAGCTTTCCTCTTTTCCACAAAGAGAAGCAAGCACTTCAGAAGGCAACCTCATAGAACTGTAAACATGCAGTAAGACAGTCAATCTGTGAAGACTCTGGTAAGTTTCCAATATTTTTAAAAATAGTGTTATATCCTATTATATCTCTAAATATGAAATTCAAAGTCTTATTTAGATTTCTAAAGGGAAATTTTCATGGCAGAGACAATCATTGAATCCATAAACACCCTCTAGATATCTCATATTTGTTGTCATATAGCTACAATAAGGTGTTTTAGTGGAATTTTGGCCATCATCTAACCGTATAGTGTTGAAATACTTCATATCTATATCACCTGTGTTCTGCTTTAGCTCTTATACAAAACCTCAGTTTCTTCTTTAATAATAATAGTAAAGAAATATACTTTTCTTCAGCCTACATTTCTACAGAAAAACTCATCATTGTCAGACTTCAAAAAGAAGAAGACAAAAATAAAGAACTATGMCAATTATTTTTAAAATCTTACGATTTTGAACAAATCTCATTATGAGGGGCAGCTTCRTTGACAATTTGTGACTCTGAGAGTCAGGACATGACGATTTAAAGAGTCTAGAAACATGTARTAATAAGTAGTATAATATTCCATATATACGAGTGTATAATATGTTTRGAATCATTGTAGGGGTGACTGATGGCCTAAGAAAGATTTATCACTCTGTTACCCTTCAAGAATCACAATCATCRCATAGACAATAAAGCTRTCATTTGATATAGTATTTTTAYGTATTTAAAGRAAGAAAAATGCTGAGTATTTTACTYACTCTTCATCTGATGTTCATTGCAGAATCATAGAAATATAGAAAAGTTGGAGTTAGGAGGTTCAACACCCTTCTCAAGCASGGTCACCTACARCAGGTTGCCCAGGACTGTAYCCAGTGAGGTTTTGAATTTTCCCAAGGATGCAGACTCCACAGCCTCTTTTGGCAACCAGATCCAATGTTAAACCACCTTCCCAGAAAAGTAAGGTTTTCTTGTATTCATGTGGAATTGCCTATGTTACGTTTTGGAGCCATTGTATCAATTTGTGCCCTTATTTACTTTGAGGTATTTATGATAGAGCCTTATTTCTTACACAATTCTTGCAATTATTAGCACAGTGTAAGTGTWCCAGAACACTTAGGCATAACAGCAATAATAATTACAATAATAATAAATCAAYCAATAATAAAGAAGTTCATCTTTCTTTCTACCTACATTTCCATGTATATATATATATTTTTTTCTGCTATACTGCTGCTAGGTGAAAGTTATTTTCTATTTATTGTGCATATTCATATACTTTCATGACACACAATTTATCTTCAAGCTGAAAACAAATCCTTTTTTTTGTGATCTAGCAGCAGAATAAGACAATAGTTTCCATGTATCTCAGTAGTTCTCATGTAACTACAAGTCTGGATCTTGATTTAAGAATTACACTGATTACTTGCAGCTACATCATAAATTGCTTTGTGTCCTCGAGATGTATCTGGGTCCTCTCATGTCCCAAGATTCTCTTAGATAGGGAAACTGGTGTGTCTTATTGAACTGAGCCCAAGGGGCTAACTTGGTACAAGTTCTGAGCCTACAGTAGTAAAGAGTTTCACACAGGGAGGCTCACAAGAGATTTGGCATGTCACATGCAAGATCTTCTTATGCCTTTGTCCAAAATGATGTAGAATTTATTTAATTTCACATTCATTGTGAAATGGCTCAGGATTTTGGATATTACAGATAACAAACTGCTTTGGAAAGACAACCAATATTCTGTAGTTACACTGCAGAATCATATTACAGCTTCTCAGAATGAAGTTTTAGTGGATTTTATGGCAGTTAAAAATACAGACTAGAAAATGTGTAACTCCCATTTTAATTATGTTACAGTGTTAATGGTACCCCAAATCGGAACAATATGGTATCATTACATTAATTTTGTAAGGGATCATAGAATTTTAGTGCAGAATCAATTTAACTTTATCATTCAGGATATTTAATGAGCATTAAATGGGGGTGAAAAAGATTGTAAGATAAACTTTGAATTAGACTCTCTTGTATTTGGGCTTCAGAAAGAGTTCTCAAACCATATCAGATTTATCATCCTGATTGCACTTGTGAAGCAATATCATCTGATGTTTCAGATCTTTTTTTTTTTTTTTTTTTTTTTTTTTTTTTTTTTTTTTTTTTTTTTTTTTTTTTTTTTTTTTTTTGGACAAAATCACATTCCATGACCCTTCTAGACTATTCATGATTGCTTCTATTAACAAATCGTTAATAAGCCCAGCATTTATACATGATGATGCCAGCAGTGCCATGCTGGCACATAGCATTGAGAGAAAAAAAGCATGTGTCAAGAAATAAAAAGATATTCTTGCATAGTAGAAAGAGGAATGATGAAAATTGAGACAGAATAATGGATGTGGCATTGAGAAAAGTGGTTTTAACTGCAATTTAAGTAATTTTGCAATATTTTTCACCACAATACGAGCAGAAAGGAAAAATTGCTTATTGTTACTATGACTAGTTAAATTCTGTTCTAAGGTACTTTTTATATCAAACATATAACCACCTTTTATTTGCAACTTTTTTATTAAATGTTGTAGATCAATAGGTTATCTTCCTTAGAGTTTTCAAGCAGGTGCATTTTATGTYATCTAATATAGTTCAATCACATTGCCTTCTGTTTCACAAAATGAAGAACTGCRTTTTTTGCTTTGTAATTTTTCTTAATTAACTTTTCAATACACACTGAATGCAAAGGTAGTAACTGTCTCACTTCTTTTATACCTATCATGAACAAACATTGTATCTCTAGCAACTGAGTGCTCACAGCCACCTTCTACAATGAGGAAACTCAATAGTAAGTATGAACTGACTGCAGCGATCTAGAATGAAGAATGCCAGTGCAAAAGGTGGGTTTTCTAACAAAACTGCACCATTCAATAGGAAAAAAGTTAGACTGTTTTTTTWAAAAATCAATGGTCTAAGCTTTCAGCACATATTAAATTGTATACAGGATAGAACCATAATATGGCCTTTCAGATTAGATGCTATATTTCATAGGTGAAATTATGACTGTATGCCTTAAAATAATCTGACAGGTTTTAACTCTCTATAGAGTTCCAATTTAGATAAAGTAAGTCACTCTTCTTTCAAATATGATGCACAGARCTCCTTCTCCTTGCTGTTGGGAACATGAACAGCAGTTTTAGACAAGCTGTACATYTCAAATGGAAGAAAACCTATTCCTCCTTGAATGAAGAGATGAACAATCAATAGGCTTTGAAGAAAAGATTGTCAGAAAGAAACTCCTGAATGAATTATGGGAAAAATATTAATGTGAAAAAATATATTATTCCTTTAACATAACTTAAGCTTTCCACAGAGCATTAGCTTGAATTAACTTCTACTTCTTTACTAAGGAAATAAAAGACTTGTGTTTGGTTTTGTGCTAGTTCACTTGTTAGACTGTAAAAGAAACATCTAAGATCCGCAGTGCTAGAACAAACCCACTATAACATCTCCTTCGCGGCCATGGGCATAWGAGTTTCTAATTCCCTGTCATACAGTCCCATGGAGCCTTTGCTTTCAGCAGGGTCTGGCTGCTTGTTCCACCACAGAGATGAGATTTCCTCTGATCCAGGCTTCAGACAGGACTCAGGGATCCCAGGCTTCCTACAGCAGAACCAGCAACATGAAAACCTGAGATTCCAAGGCTTCCAGGGTCCTTGAGGAAAACACAAGTTAGAGGTGTTAACTACTTAAATTAGATTATCCACACAAATTSCAACAGTTCAGCAAATTTTCACATTTGTAGTAGTTTACATTATTCCAAATTCTGCTTGCTTAAGTTTCCAGTTTTCAAAAAAAGTATTTTTCTCCAAATTGCAGTCTCTTTTCTTACTGGTTTCAAGGTAGTAGTAATAACTTTATCTGTTTCAGATCATTCTTAAGTGATATACTTCTCAGAATGTATCAACTTTTTTGGAAAGTCACAGTTTCAGAGAAAAAGATTTAACCTTTCTTAACAAAATTAGATCCTATTATTTGATGATCATTTTAAGATTGATTTCATGAAGTGCAGAGGTTTTAGTTGAAAAGAACAAGTATAGATGCACACCAAATTTACTGAGGAGAGGAAAAAGAAATTCTTGTTCAGTTCACTCTTCTCTGCCTGAWGGTGTTTATACACTATAATCAATTCACCTCTCAATCTTCTTTTGATAAGACAAATAGATTGAGCTCTTTAATGCTCTCACTGTAAGGCATTTTCTCCAGCCCCTGAATAATTCATATGGCTTTATTCTGCAACTTTCTCKCTAATTTTTCAGTATTTTAAAATTTAGACCCTGAATGTGCCATGTATATTGTAATGCAGAAGTAAAATCATCTTTGCTTTCCTACWTCCTACTTAGTTTTAAAATGTATTATTGTTTTATTGGCCACGCCAATGACTTTGTTTTTTCTTGATTCCCTAAGATGTCATTGCAAGGCAGTCACAGTCTCCCACTCTGCATTCTAGTCTCCCATTATGAATTCTTTGGCGTATAGTTTTGTCAGTAACTATATGAAGTATACTTTTCTTGATTTCAGCTTACTAAATGAACCATGTTGCTCTAGATGTCTGCATGGTGATTTTTTTTGTTGTTGTTATTTTGTGTACTAATCAGAGTGTTATGCAATTAAGACATCTAACAAAACTCTACAGCATTTTTACATAGTAAAGGTTAGTAACCAAACAGATAATCTTATTATGGAGTGAACACAGTTTTCTGTTTTAAGGAGATGAGTTTAAAAAACAGTTGTTGACTAACATAAATTATTTTACTATTTTTAATTCTGTATTTTTGTATTTCCTTTATTTTGCATTGGAATGAAGTTGAGCTAACCAATCTATAGCGACAGAGCTCATCCTGATTTTCTCCTTGGATTTCAGTATGATACTAGTTTGCTTCCAATCATGGTACTCCAAAATTTATTAGAAAATACTGTTAGAAAGATTGATCTAAAACTATGGTTGCAAGTGAGCCTTTCCTTTTTAAACCTCTTGGTTACAAGTTTTATTTGACTACTGTTTTTTAAATATTTGTAAAATAAGACATCTAACATTCCAGTTAGTAACTAAAAATAGAACTCACCTTCCTAACGTAGATATCCACAACATATAGATACTTCTCCTAGCAGTTAATTAGAATGCAATTGCCCAGAAGAAACAGTTAATATTTCCTTGGCCTATGGGATGCACTTCAGACATTTAGACTAATTCTAATTCTATATTATGACCTAGTTTTAGATTCATTTGCCCTCCTGTCTAGACACTTTTAGCAGAACATTTCAATACCTGTCAAAGGTTTGCAGGACACACACACGTAATATCCTCCACTTCATCTTCTTTGTAATGATGCAAAACAAAGCAAATACGTTGTCTTAACTTTTGAGCCTGTCTCCCTTTCAGTCCTATCCCACTGTGCCTTGTCATATTCCATATGCTTACTTTTTCCTCAGTTTCTAGCTCCAGCTCTGCCTTAATTGAACACACATCCTATGTCCTTTCTAATGTCCCTATTATCTGTCTCAAGCATCACCAAATGCTTTCTGCTCTTSCTTTATTTAATCTGCTTTTTGTGACAGAGATGATCTACTCAAATTGCATCTAATGAGCCTCAGAGAAATCCTGCTCTTCCTAGCKCCTCTGCCTCTCACATCATACTGTTCTCTGAACTCAGAGCTAGGGTACATACTGAAGTGATCAGAGCATTTAAACTGGTAACTGAGCTTCACTGCTTTTAAGTCTTCTGTTCCACTGAGGAGAGGATATATGTGCTGAAAGGGGGTACAATAACAGCAAAACTTGTCTAGAAAAGACATTCTTGCACAAAATACAGGTTAGAGTGACTTTAGARCTAGTGATGCAAAGGTCTGTGAAGCCAGACATGCATTACGGTTGAGTTTGATGGCGAGCTGTTAAGTAAGTTGAGTTGCGAAGGACATAATAGACATGGAGGGGCCTTTATACATACTGGATATAGATGCTAAGGGAGTACTGAAAGCATGTAAAAAAAAAATGTTAGCAAGGAAATGCCTTTTATTGAACCTAAAATAGGTTCAAATTGATAATCTATGGAATATTGTTCAAGAAATAATAATTATTTTTTAACATGCCAGATAAAGATTAAATCAATATACTTCCCCTCCTGCATTTCAATTATCAGTTTTGCCTTCTAGCATAGTCAARTATTAGACCTATACCAACAAGAACTATTTTTTGATATCCATCAGAAAGACAACAGTAACAAAAAAAAAGTTATTTAGATTGAGATACCCTTTGTATGGTAAGATTAATGAGTGCAATTTTAGGGGATCATGGAAATACATCTAGTACATATTCCTGCAATTTAGTTCTACTATACGAAGCTGGTGTTTCTTTTCATTTATTATAGACAAACATTAAAGGTGCAGCTTACATTATTTGGTTGTATTACCCAGTATAAGATACATACAAAAATTCAGGGCCATGCTATATTATCATGTCGATCATAAACAATATATAGAAACAGATACATGATTTAAGACGAGGAAGCCACTTGTTTTCATTGCTGAACATAAGATAAATCAATTTCTAAACCTGAGACATCTTGTTAAAATTCAAATAGTAGTTATTAACTGATTCTGGATACTGTGTAATACTGTCTTAGCATTTTCTTGCTAATTTTTTCTATTGGAGTTTGCTGGGCCTATATTCAGAAAGACAGTAAGTAGTGACAGTGGTCAGTAATATCGTATGTAAACTTTAGGTATCACATTATGAGAATGAAATTYGTAGTGCTGAATTAGATACTTGTGATTCAAAACAATGAATATGTTAAGTTAAAAGCAGGGGTGCAGCTTAAATCAACCAGTAATAAATTCCAAATAYGAGATTGCAGTTCAGTGCCTGAAACTGATTGCTTTTTCTATTTATTTTAAATAACTTTTGGTATAGACAGCTGTATCATGCTCTTTTTTAAAAAGACAAGACTATAAAAAAGATGGTAGTGATCTTGCTACATGCCTTGTGTATTCCAGACTAGTTGTGAGAATGTATTTTCAGGCTCAGCGACTTTCTTAGCCTAGCTGCCAGAGACTGAAAGGAGCCACTTAAGAAAGTCTAAAATTAACAAATATTATAAAATGTGTATTGAAGAAATGATAGAAATTAAACTGAAGTAATGAAGAAAAGAAGAAAAGAAGGAATAAATTATACCACTTTACTTTCTCTAAATGTCCTTGGGATCAATAAACTAATCTCTGATCTTCCTGAAAAACTGCAGCTTCAGTTCTTACGAAGAAGTCACAAAAATCTATATCCATACAGAAAAGAGCTTCTTATAATTTTTATCCCCTGTTAATCTAATACCCATTAACAGTAAGAGAAAAATATCTACATGGATGCAAAGCAATTTTCTGTAAATTATGTGGGATAACTAGATAAATTACTGCCAGTGACATGTCTTTTRTATGTCACTTTTAAGAAAAAAACAATCAAGAAAAAAGACTGATGAAAAGTTCAAATGGCATATTTATAAATGCAATTGCAATTAAATTTTGCTGCCAGCAAGTTGGATAACAGTATTTGAAGGAGATTAAATTCTTTGTCCCCCCATCCTTTGATTATCCTGCCAGGGAATCAGTGTTTAAGGTTGAACAAGAAAAGTGGAACAGGTCTGGTTGTTCCAGATCTTTTAACTTCTTGCATCCTTTATGTAAACTGTRTGTTTCAACAGGGAGTCAAGGAGGAAAGAATTCCTTGGCACTCCCTGCTCTTCCCTGGTTGACACTAAGGAAAAAGAAAGATGTTCAATGACCTTTAGACTTAGCTTAGCTGCCACTGTGTTTCATCTGCTGTATTCTTCCCTGCATTATACTTTAGGTGYAGCTGGAACTGATTTCTTCATGTTTTGAGCTTGTCTATTCACCAGTCTGGATTATGAGGCAGACATTTCCTTACAAATAAGTGGGCTTCTTGTTGTTGTTGCTTTTTCCCCATTTTTCCTTCCTTATAACAGCATACAGATTCATTTTCAAATTAAAAAGGAGTGCAAAAAGAAACTAAATATATGAGTAATTTCTTATCTTTTTCACAAGTAGTGCTGAGGACAGTTAACAAGCTCCCTCAGCTAACATGGCTTCTAGGAGACATCTGATGAACCATACCCACCTGGAGTAAGAGGCTGTAATGCTGCAGACTGAGGTATTCTTCGCATGTTCCCACAGTTCAGGTGGTGTTGATGCAGGCAGGATTGCAAAGTAACTTGAATCCAGTAGTGTTCTGCTAAAGATAATCAAATCTAAATATTGATTATTACACAAAGAGGCCATTTAACATTACAAGTAAGTATCAACAATAGTAGTAATGAGGCACAGCAGAAGGGAAGTCAAGGCATTCTCTGACCCTCAAAGTTAAATACTAATCTTTCTGTTAAAAAATACATCGGTGCTTTCTTCTCTTGCCAGTTCGGATCAATATTACATTGCTAATTTTTCTGTATGATGCTTACTTGGATGAACTATTAGAAAACAACCATATCAGTTAATATATTCTTAAGAATACTGTTTTATATTAGTATCTGCTTGAAAGAGTCTTGAATGCATCTATGAAGGAAACTCCAACATGWTAAGTAAATAAACAATTTTTTACCTATAAAGAAAATACTAGATATTTAAATGCAACTAAAGAAGATTAATTAAGAAAGAGCTGTCATTCAGGTCTTGTATATACTTTTCCCATATATACTTTATACATACAGAACTATATACTGTTTGTTAACCACTGATTAGCTACATAGAAAATGGGTCTAATAATTCCTACCATGAGTAGAAAGAAAACCAAAGAAGTGCAAGAAAACCAGATACAAAAGCAAAAGTGTAATTCACCTATAWATCTGGTATAGGCGTCTGCTTTCAGATAAGATGAATCATCCCAATGAAATGTCGTATCTTTCCATTGACTGTAAAGGGAGCCTAGATACGATACATCTCCCCTAACCATAGACACTTCTGATGTTGGTATCTATACCTGAGCTAGTCATTCTAGTACAGTCTGTACATCTCTAAACAGTGAGTGGAAAGCTATTAGCTTTATTGTAAAATCATCTGAACAAATACAGATGGCCAATTCCAAATCAGAATAATTTCTCTTCAAAATGTTTCTTTCTTTCTATTGAGAGCCTACAGTGATTCAGATGCAGATGCTTAGATTTTATCAGGCAAACCATACCCTAGAATTCTGAACCAGCAGCATTTTGCATTCCATTTGGGTGGTATCAATAACAGAAGGGACAAGAAACCAGGCTGATGTTACACTAGGTTGATGTTACATTAAGATACAGCTAAGGAATTTGACAGGAATGATCCTGATTGTGTGATGTCCTGCTATAGGAACATGAATAAATATCTATTTTAGTACATCAACAAAAATGATGGCTTCAGCTATCCTTACAAGATCATTCTAGYTTCTACCAGATGATGTTAAAACTCTTACTATGACATTGCCATAGAGATATAATAACTGGGAATTCTAGCTTAGCAACACTCAGAATGATGCACAATCATTTCAAAAATACATCTATTAAAGCCTCTATCATACGTATGTCTTGAGCCAAAGTATTATTTGTATACTGAAAAAGAGAAWTGATATAGACATTTTATAGACAGAGGACTTCCTTCACTGTATTTCTTCATGATCTCACGGTATTTCTTCATGAGTATGTTTCTTTTTTCAAAGATAGATATTTTATAGAAAATAGTTTAATTCTTGGCCAGTAAGAATCATAAAGAAAGTAGGTTAATTATATGTACACACACAYGCTTGCAAGCACAACTTAATTACACATACACATATGCACATGCTCTAATGTGAGAAATTTTATTCATTCTGCATTTTAAAGGCTTTTCCAAGTATCTTGCATGCACAAGGAAGCAAAGGAACTTTAACTTCTTCATTAGAATTGCCCTGTAGAATGTCTGTGACTATAGGGACAGGTATGCCCTACAATGTGCCTCACGGTCCTTTTCCTCTCATCATTCARTAAGAGATTACCTAACAGTTCTCCTCCTGCTAGCACGCCCGGATTGACTCCCAGACAAAATCTGGGCATGTGGGGGGATAGCACATAGCCAGTTCACAGAAACCGCAGCTAGAACACAGCCAGGGTGCATACCCAGCGGTCGGGTGTGAAGGGTATCTGCAGRCAGTCTAAACGGGTAACAAGTTGCAGGAGTGCCTAGGAGGCTGAGCAGATCCCTTTCCCTCATTCAGATCAGAACTGCACTTCATATGGTATTTTAGCACCTGACATTGTTTTTATGTTTCTATGTTTTTTCTATAGCTTCTTAGAAGACCTGAGCGCTTTTGCAAGGACATTATAGCGTATCAGATAGAGAAGGAGGACCAGAACTGTTCAAGAATCTCCTATACTAACATTATACTAGCTTCTAATTCCTAAAAGGTTATAATATTCTTGTGGGTTTTTTTAATTCTATCTGAAAGCTGTATATTTTTTTTTCTGCTGATGGCTTTTTTGCTGTTTTTTTTTTCTTCAAAATAACTGGCACATTTTCCTTAAATGCTAATTCTAAACATTTAGAAATCTAGATATTAGAAACTATGCACAAAATACACAGATTCTTTTTTCATATCCCTTCACATTATACTCTGCATGTACAAGCTTTCCTACATTCCCTCACAATCAAGAAACAAGAACAACAATTAGTCCTATGAATATTCATAGACATTCTTCTGTTATTTTAACATAATTTTCATGGAACATCTATTCATTGTACCATGAAATAACTGAAACCATGAAGAACAAGCAAACTTGTAGTGTTGATGAAAACAAAGAAATGCTAATATGCATGAATATAAGCATAACTATTTGAACAGCATTTATTTTTATTTAAAGACCATGTATTTAAAAATCACTTATAAAGGTTTCTGTATGGGTACTCTGCTTAGAAACCTTTTTGATTAAAATAAAGAGTTAGATACATTGTATTTATAAAGAATTATTTTTAAGTGCTTACTGGTTTATTTATAATAAATTAAATGGATTATTCAAGCACCGTGATTGGCTTTAATGCTCTGGAAATGCCTTATTCATAACAACTGAATTTGCATTACCCATAAAACCCTATATTTAACATTTGGAGGAGAATATGAAAGCAGTATTAGGGCTGAAAAGTCAACACTCAAAAGCTGGGAAATGCCAAAATTAAGGCTAATGGTACAACCACAATTTCTCCTTTATCCAGACAGATAATGATACTGAGTTCAATACGAAGATGACCTTTGGGGGGCAAGAAGAGGGAAATGTTAACTCCTTTCAAGTCTGCCTATGTAGGATTATCCTTAACCTTGATAATTCGATAAAGTCTAAGTTAGTTGCTAATAAGAACCTTCATCTAAAACCTATTTAAGAACTTTGAAAAATCTTAGGCCCAGGCTATAAAACTCAAAGACAAAAACGAGTTTTTCTTGACATGATTACTTCRTTCAGCTGGAGACGTACTTCCCTGGTTGAACTCACTTGGAAAAGAGTCTTGTCAGGAATCCAGCATAATTCCTGCTGTTAGGTCAGATGCCAGCTTTGAGCATGGAAGGTAGGCTTCGGCATAGAAAGCTGAGTGCCATTTGGGCAGTGGTACTGCCCAGTGCATAGCTTGGAAGGACTGCCAAACCTTATATAAGTTAGAGCTCTCTGAATCATATTGTACAGACTTTAAGTTCCTGAAACCTAGTATGAGATTTCARGCACTTACCACCATTTTAGCCTCCCTATACCTCACACCAGTTAAGATATAAGCCTTATATACCTCAGATAGAAGATATACACCTCAGAAGCATAGTACAAATTATCATCACAATATTCTCCTTTGACAGCAGAGTACGCAGAAATAGCATCCTGTTTAAWGGAGACAATAATCATTAAACAAATGTGGCACACAACAAGTGAATATCTCATACTTCTAAAGTAGTCAAAACCGACCTTTAGATGACATTAGCATCATCCCTGCAAGGGCAGACATGCAGTTTAGAATATTTCCCAAGAAAGAATATGTGYTTCAAGTTTTCATAATTTAACAGGAGTCTCATGGTAGTTTGGGATATTTTTATTGCAAATAATATCAAAGTTCATTTATGGAGAATGATAATTTTAAGAAAGTTCTTATGTCTGCAAAGATTAGGCTGAAACATAAACTGAGCTTACTTTAGGGAGTTAAGATTGTTAAATTCAATAAAGAATTTGTATACCTAAGCTCAGGCACTGCAATTACTTTTTGGTACCTGACACTTTCCAA